>NW_024093329.1:0-12871 GCF_014356525.2 Nilaparvata lugens | reverse complement strand
GTGTGAATATTTAATCGCCTCCTCTTGATATCTACCGATATAAAATTCCAGTCCTGCACGACTAGTTGATGTGTTAACTAGTTAACTAGATGATGTGTTAACTAGTTAACTAGTTGACGTTTTTCCCTTTCTCCTAAGTAGATTAGAAAAACGGTTTAATATATCAATAGGCTACTGTGAGATCAACTGTCAGTATTAGTTGAACGGGAAGAATTGGTGTGATTCAAAAGGAATGATGACAGTTTGAAGTGGATTTCACTACAGTACTAAACTGTAGCATAGAGAAACGATAGCATAAGTAGATATCCCATGGTATGGGGCGTTTATGTCGAAACTTTACTATTAAACCCAAGCGATAATTCACGTAGTTCTTTCCTATGCAGCTGGTATGTAACGCTGGTAGTCTCTCAAATTGTGCCGTTCATACACTATCACCCTAACAAAACAGTAAAAATTGACAATAATCGACAGTAATCGGTTTGAGATAACAGTAAAAGTTGCGACATAAATTCCCATACCATGGGATATCTACTTACTCTATTGTTTCTCTATGACTGTAGGTACATATTATCTTGACTAGTGATGTGTTAACCAGTAGTTAACGTGTTAACGTAATAGTTAATCGAAAATGTCGGTACGTATTATCATAACTAGTTGACGTGTTAACCAGTTGACTTTATCGCCTTTCTCCATAATTAGAGGATAGATTTTAAACAGCAGTGAACTAGTGTGCTTCTTGGTGTAATATATATTTATATATTTTATCGAATGCTGAGATGCCTGCTGTGTCTAGCACTATATGCATTGCTTTGATAAGAGTTGAAAATTACCAGACCTTTTTAGAGATAAGGCAGCGTAGTGTGTGTTGGTGACCATGAAAAATAAACTGAGAGAGAGAATCTGGAAAGAGAGATGCATGAAAAGAGGAAAAAGAGTATTAGAAAGAGATGAATGGTTGGGGTAAATATAGAGGAGAGTGAGAAGAAAAAGGAAAATCATTTTAGATATGTAGCAAGATGGAAGAGAGAAAAAGATGTATTTGAGGAAAAGGTATAGAGAAAGTTGGAGTAGAAAATAATGAAAAAGGACGATAAAGAGAGAAAATGTAGAAAATAAAAATATAAGTATTTTAAAGTAGAAGAGCTTGTGTGTTGAGGTGTAATTTATTTGGCATTTTGAGGTTGATATTTGAAAGATTGTATAGTTTATGCTGCTAGATTGAAGAAAGGTGATAATCATTATCTTATAATTATTAATAATTATCATAATTATTCTTATTTTTTCGCTCCCTATCTTTTTGTAGAATCAATAAATATAATAAATAATATTATAGTACAAAGGTATACAGTTTGAGAGAGAGAGAGAATAGAGATAGATGAAGAAAGAGAGAGAGAAAGAGTCTGATTCCTTTTTTAATAGGAAAAATAGAGGAGGGAAGGAAGAGAGAGAGCGAGATAGATTGATTGATTGATTTTATGCCTTTATTAGGGCGGAGTTAGGACTCCTGGTCCTCTCTGCCACACAACCCTGAGAGAGAAATTGATTGATTAATTGATTGAGTACTTTATTTATGTAGATTACAATATATACTGGCTTTACACTTATATACAATAGCTTACAATACAGCAAATTTATAGATGAATTTACATATATAGATTAAGAATAATTATTGAACTGTTATGATATGAAAAAGTAATTTGTAATATAATAACTATAGATAATTATATTGTTATGCATCTACATAGCGGAGCTTTGGACATATCAATGTCCTTCTTTGGAAAGAATATTCAAAATACCCTTCCCACTAACTCTCTACCAAACGAGAGACAGAGAGAGAGAGAGAAATTCTCGGATTCATTTTTTAGAGAAAATAGAGATGGAGGAAGATAGAGACTGTGAGAGAGAAAGAGAGAGATAGAGTGACTGAGTGAAAATGTGTAATAGACTGATTTGATTTATTATTTGCCTCCATTAAATTCATTAAGTTTAATGTCTAGGTTCATTTAACCACATAACCTGAGGGTGAGAGAGAGAGTGAGTGGTTGAGAGAATATTGAGAAGTACTGTAATGCAACAAGGAAACAAAGTAACTAAATATGGAAAAAAGAAATAATCTAACAAGGAAAAGACCAGAAAGAGAGAAAGAACGATTGTCTATTCAGTGGAATCTGATAGTTCTCAGTTTGGAAGTTGATGATATGGATCACTTGCTGCATTCCATACTCTACATGGTCTATTAATTATTCGAGAGCTAGATAATATCAAGCATATCCAGTTACCGTACTTATTAAAAAACTTGATTTCGATGATAAAAACGTGTTTCAGGAATCTTGATGAAGTAGTGTAATTATTTCTTGAAGAAATTGATGAGATGTTGAAGTTTTATTAGAGTTTTTCATGCCTTGAAATTGAAAACTGATGGTTGATAGGTGATAGGTTCTGAAAATGAAGTGTGAAAATTTTGATCGATAATCGAGGAAATTTTTGTGGCGTAGTTCAATCTACTAGATTTGTACAGTTAACAGCTCAATGAAATAGAGATTTCATATGGCTATTCTCGTTTGAACAGTTATTGGTAGCAATAAAACTCTTCGAATTAGATTCAAAGCTTCGAATGTAGTAAATACATCATATTTATCTACTTATACATCATATTTACTTATAAGTAAATACATCATATTTATCTCAGATTTTTATGATTTTTACACATTACATGAAATTTGAAAATGGAATGGTTTCAGTCATTTCATTGATCGTTTAAACATGTTCAGAATTTGTTCCTAGTGAGAACAAAATATTTGAATCAAAACTTTGATATTGAAATGTTTCACAAGCCTTGATGAACTATCAGAAAAAATCTCCAATCGAATGAAACATAAGTCGTAAATCTTTTCATTGAATAATTCCTCATAATCGGAATCCTGGTCCAATTGCATGCAGTCAATCAAAAATACAGTCATCAACTTTTTCGACTTGAATGTGTGATTTATTCTTTTCAGTGTTTACAATTACTGCTTACTGATAAGTATTTTCGTGCATTCATGAATCTTGTTCATGACTTTATTACTGTATTCATAGTCTAATTGCATTCAATTAAACAAAAACATAATTTTTCAGTCCCTAACTTAGTCTCAATTGAACCTTGTTCCGTAAAAAACTCTCTGATTTTAAGAGTTTATTTTCATCTGTAGGCTATTTTTATTGGTGAATAAACAAATCCTGTTCTCAGTTATCACAAATTCAATTTAAAAACAAACATACAGCCTTTAAGATTGTCTCAAATTGTCAAAAACAAACTTTACAGTTTCTAAAATAGTCTCGTTATCTTTTGTATTTAGTTCATTCTTATCAGTAGCTCACTTCCATAAATGAATTAATGAATCTTGTACTAGTGTAGTACTCATGGATCAATCCATGCAGTTTAACTACCTAGGCTTACTTCATGCTACATGATTATATTATAGTAAAAATGATATATTAGTTTATTATAATTATTTTCAAGCATACAATATTGTCAATCAAATTTATTCCCATCATTCTCAATTTATATCTTACTGACTTGAAGTTTTACATTCAATACTCTCTTTCTTTTAATAAATTCTATCAATACATTATATTAGTATGTTACTTTGGACAAACAGCAACTTTTTGTAAAAATTTGGAAGAGAAATGGTACAGACTAGTTTTTCCTGCATGGTCATAATTATGTTATGTATATAATTATATTTAGGTTCGGTTGCACAACAGCCGGTTAAATTTTAACCGTGATTAATTTCACGAGAACCAATCAGAAAGGCGTTTTTGAAAAGACGGCTTCTCTGATTGGTTCTCGTGGTATTAATCACGGTTAAAATTTAACGGCTGTTGTGCAACCAGCACTTAGTGTTTTGTACAATAAATTAAGAATGAAATATTATTTGCAAGTAGTATACAACTTTGTCTGTGTTTCAAATGTAGGACTGTTATCTCTCTCAATTCTATCATATTGTCTGAATTGTTTCTGGTGTGAAGTTTATTTTTATCAGTAGCCGTTGGTCCCACTTGACTTTCATCGACTACTGCGTATTGAGACAATGCAATTGAATTATTTATCGGCTCTTGTGTAATGCGGGCTATTTCTTTTGCTCTCTAGTGTAATACATGTGCTATAAATCCGTTGCACTCTGGTTGGCTAACACAAATTATGTTCTCTGAGAGAGAGCAAGTGAGAAAATAAGAAGAGAGAGTGAGAGAGAGTTACACAATAGCTCAGGAATTTTCACTCTTTTCCTGATGTATTCACACTATCAAGTATTGTACCTTGCACTATTCTTACTAGACAGTGACAGTGAATAGTGATAATTTGATTCCCACGATTTTTAATTGGACTATTTCCACTCAGACTAAGTATGGATAATGCTATTAGAACTTATAGGAATTATCTGTTCACTGTCACTTCTAAGTGCCAATACAGCGTTGATTGTAGTGAGATTGAGGGACATTTACTTCATCAAGATCTCAGTTGATCGAGAATCAGCTCGGGTAGGCAACTTCATTACGTCAAGTTTCCAGTTCGTCAAGTTCCTGTTGCTTTCAGAAAGTCCAGTCATAAAGATATCGTTTAAATTTATGTATCATAAAGATACCTTGATTATTTTGTGGTCCAGTATACCAATGACAATATATTATACAACAATATTAATGTCCGGTCCATGTAATTAAGTGTATTACCATAGAGAAACTATGCTATGATAGAAACTATGCTATGCTATTATGGATAGCATAAGTAGATATCCCGTGGTATAGGGCGTTTATGTTGCAACTTTTACTGTTATCTCAAGCTGATAGTCCACTTAGTTCTTTCCCGTGAAGCTTTATGACGCTGGTAGTCTCTCATATTGGGCCGTTCATACACTCTTACTCGGTCAAAACAGTAAAAATCGACAATAATCGACAGTAATCGGCTTGAGATAACAGTAAAAGTTGCGACATAAACGCCCTATACCATGGGATATCTACTTACGCTATTGTTTCTCTATGGTATTACTATACAGTATCATAAATATTCAATTATGGATATCTAAAGTCGGTGGATTTCATAGCAAAGCATAGCTGTCCCTTTTCCACCACCTTCTTTACCCTAGAATCAGAATATTTGGGTCTGTTTCCATCTTCACGAAGTGTCCAAGAAATCCCTTAAGTAACCCTACTCTATTTTATGATAATAATCGTGATTCCGGTATCCCGGTATATTTTAATTTGATCATTCAGAATTACACAACTTACAGAAAAGTAGCACAGACTTATAAGCCCAAAACGGTTCCAATTCTAATTTATACAACAGTCCAAATGTAGCTAGGTTGTGTGTCACTTAACATTCTTCAATTACATACTCGCCCAAAACTGTTCCAGCATTAAAATATAACCTAAACGGTATATCTGATCTAATATTAAATCTTTCATACTAGCGTATGAATAATGATCAATATGATGATCAATAACACCTCAAATATGATGTGTATTCATCAAGAAAATATATAATATTATATCTTCCATGATTTAATAACACCTTTTTGTAATAATTAATTTGAATATTCTGATAGTTCATTAAATTCTACTAGCCTACAAACATTCCTGGCAATATGGCAACGGTGTGCAGTTGGAAATGCTTCGTTCACTGACAATCACGGATAGCAAACCAGTACTGATCAGATACTGACTTTGAAACGAGAATCTCCCCTTTGTGAATTTTGCCGTATCTCTGTTAGATTGTCGCCATTTCATATAACTATAAATTGAGAGAGTTGACACAACATCACAGGTATCATCAATTTTTCCGTAATATTTAATATTTGTACTAGCCGTCAGGCTCGCTGTCGCTCGCCATATCCGTCTAGCCAGGGGGCTCCGCCCCCTGGACCCCCGACTGGATCGTCCAGGAATGAGATCAGCAGGCTCGCTTCGCTCGCCATATCCGTCTAGCCAGGGGGCTCCGCCCCCTGGACCCCCGACTGGATCGTCCAGGAATGAGTCAGCAGGCTCGCTCGTCGCTGCATTTTTCATTTGAGCTTTTTTATCATATGTTAGAGCAATCCAGTCGGGGGTCCAGACTAAACGTCTGGCTAAACGGATATGCGAGCGAAGCGAGCCTGACGGCTAGTAATATAATATTCCCAGGATTGAAGTAGCAGTGCCCAATCAATTTTTCCGCGATAATGCATTTAGATCTTCAACTTGGTGCCACCTAATATAGTCAACTCAACTTAATGCCAACCTGACAAAATTTTAATTTAGTTGCCATGTAACAACTGTTTCGAAGAGGTACTCTATCTAGATTATAGTTCTATAGTAACATATGATATGGAAATTTCATTATAATTAAGAGATTGGCTAAGAAGAATATACATGCTAAAAGACGAACTTTAAACCCTTAAAAAAACCTTAGAGTTAAAATATTGCCGAAAGATTTCTTAGTGCGCCTCTAAAGGGCCAACTGAAATACCTACCAATTTGAACGTTTTGGTCCGGTAGATTTTTAGTTATGCGAGTGAGTGAGTGAGTGAGTGATGAGTGAGTGAGTGAGTGAGTCAGTCAGTCAGTGAGTGAGTGCCATCGCTTTTTATATATAGATTAATATTTGTCATACTCTTTCAAAAAATCACTTCACTTATATGGGATACTTTTGTTCAAATTAATAAAAACAATTAAAAACTTGTAGTACCCTTATTAAAAACTTTGAAATATTTCGACCATAGGTCATTTTCAAGTTGAAATGTAAAAAATACATTACTCATTATTTCGTATTTCTATGAAGGGTACTACAAGTTTTTATATTGTTTCTATTAATTTTTACTCTTTCAAGTATTCTACCTTGTCCAGTTTTACTAGTGAATTTTATGAAAGTGAACCTAGTGTATATAAACTGTCTTTTGTTAGTTCGTCACAGTTTCATTTATATCAACTACACATTTTTCAAAAGTTGCATGAATTTTAAACCCTTATTTAAACAATTCATCAAAATTAGGTGAAGATTTTGGATTCCGTCTCTTTCTTGTTCCCTATTTTAGTTCATTACTTCAATGAATAAATGAATATGATGTGTCAGTATGATCTCGAGTATAAACAATTCTATGCCGAAGTTTCTTGACAATGAATATTGTAGTCAATAAATTGAACATTCTTACATTCATGACATAACTCTTGTCCAATCCCTAACTAAATCACTGGAATTTCTACAAAGTATAATAAATTATGAATGGGCGTGTGTTGTAGAGTAAAAGCAGTGCAAAAAGCACTCAAAGTATAGGGAAGAAATTCATTGGAGGGCAATAACTTCTTCACTCCTACAACTGGACACTGCATAACATTAAACTATTTTCTTTTGCTGCTCAGTTTTAGTTTCTTCTCTCTCTCTCATTCTCTCTCCCTATTGTAAAATACATAAATAAAGAACTAATACAATCTCTCTTTCTCTCACACACTATCTGTTTCTCTCTCTCACTCACTCATTCAATCTCTCTCTCTCTCCCTATTGTAAAATACATAAATAAAGAACTAATCCAATCTCTCTTTCTCTCACACACTAACTGTTTCTCTCTCACTCACTCATTCAATCACTCTTTATTTCTCGCTCTATCTCTCTCTTTCTCCCACTCTCTCTCCAGCTTGTATCGGAATTTTCTCTCTCACTCACTCACCAAGTAATAATTCAGAGCTTAGCGCCGTTGGCTATGAAAAGTTGTACTTGGTCTGACTCTACTAGGAACTTGAGACTTGCAGTGTAGGTGTGTTGAACAACCAATGAAAGCTGCAAGGCAGAAAGGTATATTTGAAGCGGCTTATTACCTTTCTCTGTTTCCTATTTGTGTGTTCTGCCTCTTACCCCGTTCTTCTTCTTTTATGTTCTTCTTCACTTCTCTCACTTCTTCGTTTTTTTCTGGTTTCTTCTTCCTCTGAACACTTCTTCTTTTTCTTCTTGTTCTTCCCGTTATCGTTTTTCTTCATCTTCTCCGTGTTCTTGTATTTCTTCTTCTCCGTGTTCTTTTATATCTTCTTTTTCTTCTCAGTGCTCTTGTTTTTCTTCTTATTCTTCTCATCATCATCATCTTCTTCTTCTTTCTTCTTCTTCTTCTTCTTCTTCTTCTTCTTCTTCTTCTTCTTCTTCTTCTTCTTCTTCTTCTTCTACTACTCTTCTTCCTACTTCTTCAATATCTCTTATTTGATTGATTGTAGGAATGATAGGAATTCAATAAAGCAAGCTTAGACAGTGAAGGTATTTCTTGAGGCTTATCATCATTGTTATTAAGGCTTCATCGTTCGATAGTCTTGAAAGCGCCTATTATTTGTGGGACAATAATTGGCTTTGACTGAACCATCATGACTTGCACTTGTAAAGTTCGGATTGGCTTGCACTTCTAGATCCGTTCGTGAGTTCTTGGCCTATAATTGTAACAATCATATTAAGCCTTTGAAAAAGAATTGTTAACGAATTTTAATGGGAGATTGGTTTTTAGCTCTGAATCTAGAGGACACAGTTTTTTTTTTTTTTATTTTAGACATATTCAGAGTAGTTTTGATCACAGCTGAAACAGATGCTTTGTAGAAGTTGTCCCAAGTTTTCGAGAAGTTGACAAGATTTTCAAGTTTGCTTGTGAACAAAGTAAACTAACAACTTGTAGCCGTGGAATATGTGAGTATACTGTAAATGGAGCCATGTGATTGGTGGTTGGCTGAGCTATCAAGGGGAAAGGCTGTCATTGGCCGAGACAAGACGGAGCATTCATACTTCTAATACTTCTTGTCTTTTTCCTTAGGGCTACTTTTGAATATAAATAAAAATACTAGTAGTTCTGTGAACAGTAGACGTCACGCAGTATTCTCATCCACAAGTACTGATTGAATTTAATACTTATGGAAATACAGCAATAGACTGGCTTCTCCACACATCTGTGTAATCACTTGTCAGCTGATTTTGATGAATAATTCTATAGTCTGATTTTTACTCTAATATTGCGTATGAAGGAGGCTCCTTTTCCTTTTATATTATCCTTGAAATGCAAAATTTCCAAAAACCTTGTATATACGTCGACGCGCAATTAAAAAAGGAACATACCTGTCAATTTCATGAAATCTATTACCGCGTTTCGCCGTAAATGCACAACATATAAACATTTAAACATTGAAACATTAAGAGAAATGCCAAACCGTCGACTTGAATCTTAGACCTCACTTCGCTCGGTCAATAAATCTGAGTACCCTTTTTAAAATTATTTTTGTCACAGATTTATATTTTTATTTATTTTTAATACTTCTGTATTAACAAACATCAGAAATAAGTGAGACATTGAATAGACAACACTGAAAATTATTGGACTCAAGGCCTTCAATTGATACTTGTTCTGTTTTTTCAATATTTCACTCATTTTTCATTAAATACTGTAGTTGCTTATCCACGACTCACAGTGATGATCCGCCCACTGTGGGCGTGTCTTGTCTCAGCCAATGACAGCCCTCGTCTTGATAGGTCAGCTATGGTACCAGTCATAAGGCTCCATTCACTTAACACTACTTTATTCCGATACTCAATGTTCTAGATTGCAGTTTACTAGGTGTTACAAACAAAATAGTTTCTTGAGTTTTTGATAAGTATGTGATTGGTACAACTAGTTTTATTCGTGATAGATAACATATCAGCTATACTTATACCACAACGAAAGTTCATTCGAATGAGAAGCAATTTACTTAAGACGTATTCCTATTTATTCTTTATATTACTTGAATATGTGTAACGCTAGTTCGCCTCCATGATGCCTATGGGTAACGCTAAATGGACTAGCATATAATGGCGGTCTGACAAACTTATGTTCTCCTGACAAAAACTGCACAGCATCTTAAAGAATTTAGAAATATACAGTGTATATCTAGGCATTTGAGACTCATGAGCTATATATTTGTTGTGTATCTGCCATACGCTAAATAAAATTCTTTATATTGTATTATGGGTTATTATGTTATGAATATATACTACAATATAACTTTACCACTGAAATGAAAAATATGAATTATTCTATAGCCACCGATGTATGCATAATATATACGGGTGCACATGAAGGGATATAAACCACACCCAAACAAAACAAATCTCTTAGTACAGTCCTACAAAAACCAATTCTGACAAACAAAACCTATTCTGCAAAAGTTGGCACAACTATTATTACATTTCGCAAGCGGCCATTAGTTTTGCACACGATACAGATTTGCTAGAATGGAAGTGAGGGTACAATACCACGATAATTTATGAGCTTCACGTGATCGATCTGATAAAACCATTTATTATACGGGAATGGGGACACTACCTGAATATTTGTGTTGCCTTTACAAAGACAATATTATCCACCACCTTTATATTCGTCTAGTCTTCGCCTTTACAAAGACAGTATTATTGTAGTATTACTGAATCTGGTTCATGAACTCAAAACCCTATTCGATTATCAGTAGATTATAGGTACAGTATTTGAGCTGTGTTTTCGTTTGTGCGTGAATGCCGTCGTCGATCATGACAGGGTGAGGATCGCAGATTGGGTAGATTTCAATTTGTCTAAATAACCTAAAAGATTATGTTCAATTATGTTTTAATGGGGGAGGTTGAGTTTATACTTTTTTATAATAATGGCAATATGTTGATATTATAAGAAATGCTTTGATTCTTGAATAATAAACACAAATAATGAAAAGTTATTTGATCAGCTGTTTTAGCACACTTGAAATTTGTTGGACAATATGAATTTTACTTTTTGTGTAGTTGAGAAGTTGATATTGTGGTAATTATTCATATTGAATGAAAAAGACTAAGAAATTGTCAAAAAACCACTGATTTATCAGAGATGGACAATGGTGTAATAACGAAAACGGTCTTTCTAATTATCAATAAATCAGTTGTTTTGACAATTTCTTAGTCTTTTTCATTCAACAATATGAATTGGTCAACAATGCTTGTCGTCGTCGTCGACTGCGGAAGTTTTTTTTACAAACGGAAATGTGAAATGTTGAATTTAGATGTAGGAATTAGATGTTATAGGCTAATCCCATTCAATCGACTCTGAAGTCTAATCTTATTCTTCTGCTTCATTAGAAAATATAAAGAAATATGTGTGGTTTTTGACAATTTTTTAGTCTTTTTCATTCAATATAAAGAAATAGTTGAGAATGATCGGTAGGTAGGCTTTCTATTTCAAAATGTTCCATCAGCTAGTTCAAATTTTATCGTAGATGGATTTTAATTTTTGTTCTACGTAATATCTAGTTTTCTGGACCAGGAGTTGTATCATTAGTGAAATGAAAATTTTAAACCTTAGTTCAACATTGATGTAGCCTAAATAAGGATAGAATGATAACTTCAGATGAGCGTGAATCGTGGTTTAATTTGAGGTTTATTAATCAGCATTTATTTTATTGATCCATACAATAAGTAAATCATCAAAATGATAGGGAGAGAAAAAATAAGGTAACCTTGTGCTATTCCTCCCGCAAATTTAGATAAGGTTACTACACATAGTCAGAAATAGGTCAAGTCTTGTAGTTCACTTCACAAAAATTTCAGTCCTTAAATTGAAAAAATAAGGTAACCTTGTGCTATTCCTCTCGCAAATTTAGATATGGTTACACATAGTCCGAAATAGAATTTAATCTTGTTGGTCACTTTACAAAATTTTATTATAATCAAGTCCATTCATTAGCATTATTCAATTTGAACCAGAATATTATTACAAAACTCTCTATCTCACTGAAATAAAGGGTCACTTACTATTCAATAATTAACAGTATTATTCCAGTTTTAATTGAATGTTCTAATTTTCTTACTGCAAGAAAGACTTCAAAAACCTTCTAAAATCAATCCAAACTCCTTAAAAACCAGTCTCTTGTTTACTAAAGTGAAATTCTTTTAAAACTGTCAACATTCCTTATAAATTGACTTATAAACTCTTTATAAGTAAGCATTAGTGCTTACCATTTAACTATAATATAGTAGAGTATACTATACTTGTAGTATACTTGTACTATAGTAGTAGACTATACTTGAATAATGGAGTGATATTATCACTAAACACTATTATTATTCACCATTCCTTATTCCTTTCAGCATTCCTTATTCCTACAGCATTCCTTATTTTTCTACAAAATAACATAAATGCTTCCTCTTCAACTAATGTTAATACTTGAAACTGAATCTCTCCATAGTCTAAATTGTAACTTGAATTTAAACTGATAGTTGGATTTTCTAACTAGTTCAGTATCTTAAAGAGTTCAAAAACCTTTTCGAATCTAAACTCCTTTCGCTTGAAGTCCTTGGCACTAAACAGTAACTAACATTTCATAAATGCTTCCTCTTCAACTAATGCTAATACTTGAAACTGAATCTCTCCATAGTCTTAATTGTAACTTGAATTTTAATTGATAGTTGGATTTTCTGACTCGTTTAGTATCTGAAAGAGTTCAAAAACCTTTTCGGAACCAAACTCCTTTCGCTTGAAGTCCTTGGCACTAAACAGAAACTAACATTTCATTAGTTTTAATAAATTGTCGTCAGATTAGAACCACAGCTACATGCTTGTAACCTTTCACGACTCTGGACTCTTCTCAGACCACTTTCGATTCTAGAACAGGTTTGTTCTGTGATCGTCGGTTTAATCGTGGATTAAAGGGGGATTAGTCACGGTTCGATACCAGTTTAACTGAGGTTGGATGGAAATTCGTTTAATTCTATATTGTGATATATTGTAATCAATGAATCAATCAATTTTCACTTCGGTTGATAAAATTCAATTAATAAGTTGAGAAGAAAAAACTGTGGTTGAATTTAACTGTAACTTAATTGGCTGAATTTAACTGTAGT
>NW_024093328.1:0-12514 GCF_014356525.2 Nilaparvata lugens | reverse complement strand
AAAATATATCGACTGTTATAGCTTGATCAAACTGATAAAAAATCGGTTGCTTCCATTTTCCTGCTACACTCCGTATTATTATCACTTGTACATTTACATGAGGACCTCTAAAAACATCCATTATGCTGTCATAACAAATTTCCGATCGTACCTTCATTTCATCGAAGCTCATAATCACATCTTTCTCAAATTCATTTGTTATAATGCTAGCTTGACCCCTGAGTAGAGAAAAACTAACTTCCAAAAACCCAGGTGGAGTAGAGAACTGAGATAAACGTCTATAAATAGTATTTTCACTTGGAAGAGGATTTTTTAGAATCTCTCTTATGTAGTCCAAACCTTTTTTTGAAATACATCTTATAGTCACAGCCTTTGCCACATCATCTGATGACCAATTAGTGCATTTTCCTTTCGAGATCATCTGTTGCTGACAATTTGAAAAAATGCGTTCATAGTTCTTCAGTTTGTTTTCTAATATTAAAATTGAATTATTGGCTCTTTTCACTTCATCCTCCAGCATTACATTAATTTCCTTAAGCTTCTTATTCTCAATAAGCAAAGCTTTGTAATTAGCAATGTCAACATTAGCGTCTACATTATCTTCATTATTTACAATATCTACATTACATACACTATCAGTATTGCGCTAGAACTCGTAGAGAACGGACGTATAGTGGAGTAGTAATAGGTAGTGTAGAAGTAGTGAGTCAGCAGTTTGTTCGCGATTAAAAGTGGAACAAAAATATTGCATCGAGTATCGGTCGTCAACCGCGGTATTTTATGCAAGCAAAGCGACCTGCTTTTCGCGGCGGTAATATAGCTCCGTTTGCGTTTCCGTGTGCGTGAGTGTTGATTACGAGTGCTGTTTGAAATGTATGGTAGCGAAATCGCACTATGTCCGACTTAGTGAAGCCACCAAGTTTTCCTGCATCAGAGCAAGAAGAAAGGGAAGCCACTAACGAGAGCATGGACACCAACAACATGGCAAATACACCAGAAATCCAGTGTTCACCGGATCAATAAAAGCAAATAAACTCAAATCTTCAGCCGAGCAGGTACTTTTCATCGCCTGGAAGGAATCTGATGAGAAGAGGAGGAGCTAGAGAGAAGCAACGCCGAACTCTTGCAAAAAATGCAGGATTTGGAAAAAAGATTTCTCAATATTGAGAAAAAGATCCATAGCCACAGCCTACTAGCTCAGCAGCCGAGAACTACTCGACAAATGAAGAAGAAATGGCTAAAGAAAAACTGAATGGATCAGAACTCGTACTAAGCGGGCTACCAAGAAGAGGAAGCTTAGCACCCCATCGCCAGAAATCAAAAATGAGTCTGCAAAAAAGAAGCAACAAATTTGAATAATAAAACACTCATGTGGAAAAACCAATCAGTGAGGAGGAGAAGAGGAAGAAGAAAGAAATGCCACCACCGCCAATCATTGTGGATGGTATTAAGAATCTGAATGTACTTCTTACGAGTTTGAAAAAAGTGTCACCAGCTGACAAATTAGGATTAAACTGTTAAAGAAACATTTAAAGTAAATGCAGTTGATTCGGAAACTTATCGGAATATTCCAGAGAATTGATTAAAGATGGGCTCAACTGGCACTCCTATGAAGATAAACAGTCGAGACCAATAAGAGTGATGATTAAAAAGCTTCATCACTCTTGTAGTACAGAAATGATTCTGGAAGATTTGAAAGTAAGAGGATTGAAAGTTCTAGAAGTTGTAAACAAGCTGAGGTGGAAGACAAGAGAACCATTAGATATGGTTCCTGGTATCATTCAGCGCGGAAGAAGATATAAAAACAGTATTTGAATTGAAAAATATACTTGGCTGTAGAGTGGAAGTTGAAGCATTGAAGAAGGCCAATCTGATACCGCAATGCAAACGTTGCCAAGCATACGGCCACACTCAAAAATATTGTAACAAGGAGCCTAGGTGTGTTAAGTGTGGCAGGTAAACACCAAACAAAGGAATGTTCGAAACCCAACGATGCTCTACCAAAATGTATTCATTGCGGTGAAGCACATCCAGCCAGCTATCGAGGTTGCACTGTTGCAATCGAATTGCAAAAAATCAGGAATTCTACTAAAACAAAAACTATTGCAGATTCACGAAAGAAAATCATTAAAAATATCCCACCAAGAATCACGGAAAATACAGAAGCTCACAATCTAAACAATGGTAGTGCTGTTAAGAATTGACTTTCGCCCAGATTGTCTCAAAAGAAAATAGATCGAAATTGGAAGAGCCAAAAAGTGAAGTAGAAGAAGGCACCAATAATATTTTGCAGCTAATCTTGGCAAAACTGGATAGACAAGAGCAAATAATCACCTCACTACAATCTAAATTCAGAAGTTAGAACAGAGTAGACTACTGAAATTCAAATGATTCATTCACTAAAAATAATGGAATGGAACGCGAATGGATTGTTACAACGGCAACAGGAGTTAGAAGTAGTTCTAGACATAGAAAAAATAGATATATGTCTTATATCTGAAACTCACTTTACAAATCAATCGTTTATCAAATTCAAAGCTTTAAGATCTATCATGCTTTACATCCCAGCAATGTGGCGAGGGTGGGAGTGCCATCATTATCAGAGACAATCTACAACATCATGAAGAAGTGAAACATGAAAGTGATAGAATTCAATTGATAGGTGTAGCAGTTCAAGCAGTAAATTATAACTTTGTTGTTGCAGCTATTTACTGTCCTCCCAGATATTCCATCAGAAGAGAGGAGTATTCGACATTGCTTGATATGTCGTCATTCATCGTCATTCAAGGATTAGACTCTGTTGGTCTGTTCCGGCATCCATTTCTTCATCGGTCGTCCGACGCCTCTTCTCCCATCGGGTTTGTAGTGCCAAGCTTGATTGGAAGTCTATTTGCTGGCATACGGAGTAGATGGCTGACCAGTCTTCCTACCTTTCTTCATATTCGCAATAAAGACTCTACATTCAGTTCGGTTCTTATTTACTTCGTTTCTTATGTAATCCACTTAGTGTAACCTTTGACTGCTCGAAGGAACCTCATTTCGGCTGCTTGGATACGTGACTCAGTTTTTTTCATTGACACCCAGGCTTCGCTTCCATAAGCTATTATTGGTACAGCCATTAGTCTGTAGAACTTCATCTGAGTGGCTTGATATGTTAGGAGAAAAATTCATTCTTGGTGGTGATTTCAATGCAAAGCACGTGCATTGGGGATCGCGCTTAACAACTCACAAGGGAAGACAGCTCTTCGAAGCAATGAAAGAGATGAGGTGCGAAGCTCTTTCAACTGGTAAACCAACCTACTGGCCCACCGATACGAGGAAAATCCCAGATCTCATAGATTTCTTCCTGACAAAAAATATATCAGTTAATTATTTGCATTTAGAGGATAGTTTCGACCTTAATTCCGACACTCACCCATCATTATGACTCTGAGTGATTCAATTCTACGGAAGGAAAATACTTGTCCAGCGTTAGCAAATAGCCGCACTGATTGGGATGGCTTCCAACAGATGCTGGAGGAAAGAATAGAATTGAACTCACCATTAAGAGCAATGTTACAATTCGGAAAAAGGGCTGAAACAGGCACTTCGTTCTAGCGTGTTTCGGACGCTATTTTCCAACCGATAATCATGAAAATGGTACCAATTGTTCAGAAAGATTTGGACATCTGGCGCCGTACCGCCAAATTCCAATTTTCCAACTATAAAATGACTTTAAAATTCGATGAACTTGGAGAAAATTTGGCAAAGTTTGACGTTCAATAGGAAAAAATTGATAAGTGATATCAAAATTTGGCGGTACGGCGCCAGATGTCCAAATCTTTCTGAACAATTTGGTACCATTTTCATGATTATCGGTTGGAAAATAGCGTCCGAAACACGCTAGAACGAGTACCTGCAAGAACTCTGAATCGAGAAAGCTTCAATTCCCTACTAGCCTTTCGAAAAAGTGTGGTCGAACCAGAGAGAATAGAATAGACTAGAGCGCCTTGCAGTAGCGCGGAGTGAGACAATACCCCCCAACTCCTTATGTACCTTCCTCGCCCGGCTGGTCTGGTAATCCTATGTTGCACGGGCTTCGTAAATAATTCATAACTCAAGTTCAAATCATCATATTAAAATTAAATTGACTTCTATGGCTTTGTCAAATCATGCTCTACAAGTAATGTGATATACTATTTCATTGTAACTATAATATTTCTAAGTTATGTTTACAAATCAAAATCGTGTATAGTATTTGGTGATTGCGTGCATCTCTATTCTCTTCAATGAATTTTATGTTAGCTTTCGATGGAAAAAGTATTGGATGTACAGTAGTTTATAGTACTAGTTGAGATCTCCAATTCTATGTATGTCTACCATTAATTTTATGATCAAAGAACAGCAGATTATGCGTTGAAGATCGGAAGTAATAATTAGCCAAGCATGAAGGCTATTAAAAGGCTTTTGCCCTGTGTAAACATTCCAATATCAGTTGAATAGTGTTTGCAAATAAACATTATTCTATACTCTCTCACTTCATGTAAACATCACGTATTCATAGAAACGTTCTCATTATAAAACTGCCAATGTCGACATTTTTTCTATATTATTATTTCTCCAGACGAGAAACTCTGTGCAATTTTCGGTTGAAATCAGTTAGTCTGATTTCAGTTGTCGATAAGCTTCCGTTCAAGCTTCGTGTACATGTACTTCTATCGTTCAAAGTAAATAGTTCGAAACAAGTGAAACATTACTGTTTCTTACCGTGAACATTGCCGTTTCTAAACGTGCCGGTTTTTTCGTTACGAGACGTTTTGACAGTGAATATGAGTTGATAGTGGATAAAATATGAATTATGAGATTATGTCAGTGAATGTGAGTGAGTGAGTCTTACATCAGAATGTGCAAAGTGGGTGATATGTGTGTTGCATATGGTTGTAATAATCTATTTAAAAAGGCAGATGAAAAAGGAGAACGAATTTCTTTACACAGTTTCCCAAACGATCCAGAGAGAAGAATAAATGGATACATGCTATAAGGAGAAAGGACTGGACACCTTCAGTTCATAGTCGTATTTGCAGTGAACATTTCAGAGATAGTGATTTTAATAACGATTCCCCTTTTCGGCGTTATTTGGAAAAAGATGCTATTCCATCTATTTTTCCCACAATTCCAAAACTTTTGCAGCCTACACCGTCAACTTCAGGTACACGACGCGTTTTAAAGCGCACTCTCTCACCGATACCATGACCAATACCGGAAAAAATACCGAAACCTGAATTGGAATTAACTGAAGAGCAGCTTGCAAAAACAAGTCAGAAACTAATTGAAACTAAAAAAAATTGAAGAATATGAAAGCAAAAAATAAAAGACTGAAATCAAAAGTGGCGAACTTGAAAACTATCATCAAAGCATTGGAGGAAAAATGAATTCAATGAATTCTATTAATTAATTCTCATTTCAAACCATAAATTCTATCACAAAAGGTTATTGAAGAAAATAAAAATGCACGCGAATATCAAATAATATTATAATGTTTAGATTTGTCAACAAATAACGTAGAAATCATGATAATTACAATGAAAAAATCACGGTGATAGTCACAATCCTCGTAGAGTATGATTACACAAAGCAATCGACTTCAATTTTATTTCAATATTCTGATTTGAACTTGAGTTATGGATGATTTACGAAGCCTATTAAAAGCCTTTATGCTTGGCTAATTATTATTTCCGATCTTCAACGCATTAATCTGCTGTTCTTCTATTAAAAATTTAATGGTATCATAAAGAAAATTAAAGATCTTAACTAGTACTATAAACTTTATCCAATACTTCTTCCATTAAAAGCTATCATAAGAATTCATTGAAGAGAATAGAGATGCACGCAATCACCAAATACTATACACGATTTTGATTTGTAAACAATAACTTAGAAAATATTATAGTTACAATGAAATAGTATATCACATTACTTGTAGAGCATGATTTGACAAAGCCATAGAAGTCAATTTAATTTTAATTGATGATTTGAACTTGAGTTATGAATCATTTACGAAGCCCGTGCACATAGGATTACCAGACCAGCCGGGCGAGGAAGGTCCATAAGGAGTTGGGGGGTTTGTCTCACTAGTCCGCTGTAGAACCGGTATTGGCAAGGCCACTCTATGGTTATTCTATTCTCTCTGGGTCGAACTCACTAACACAGTCCCAACTGCTATGATGTGAGTACACACACTCACACCGGAGAACCGGAAAACTGGTTTTCGGTTGTCGAAGCAATTGATTGTTTTTGTTCAATGATATTGCCTGTCTTCTTGTCTGCGCTATTGTGTTTTATGTTTATACTATATTCATATAATTATGCTCTATTATTCTATATGCTTATACAGTAGTTTACATCCATATTATTATTTATTCCCATTTCATTTCAATATCACATGAAATTTGTACTATATTCTATTTGTACAGCTATTTTGGAGACATGGTTCATTCTTCTCTCATCGAATTCTTTATTATCCATGTTGGGCCATGCATGGCAATTCAAATTCAACCCAAGAACTTTACATGAAATACCGGGAAAAATTTAGTTTTGGAGAGATCAAGTTTTACATGTTTTTTTCTTATACTGTAATTAGAAAACAACCAATCATTCCTAAATTCTCGAGAAAAAGTAAGTTATTGGATAATATGAATGAATGATAGTTCATGCTTCAACGAAAATTTCTGCAATAAAAAAATACTTTTAGTATACTGCAAGATTTCCAAGATAAGCCAATTCTCTGTTCACTTTTTTTTTAATTTACATTTACTTTCTTTGAAGTGGTAATAGGGTACAAGTATTCAATTGGAAGAAAGGTGAAATGCAAAAACTAATGTACAGTATGACACTGTACATTGTCATTGTCCAGGAGTGGTAACGTTGTGGGTGGGGGGGGGGGTGATTGCGCAGACTGCGTCCTTGTCATTGTAGTGAGGGGGGGTTTCCAATAGGGACAATATTGTAACGACTGACGATCTTCTTGTTTGGAATGTTTTCTGAATCGTGCAGAATCACAAATACTTTGCTTCTGAATAAAATTATGCTTATATGAATCATAACTTTTTTGGGTTTAGGCGCCTGCGCGGTAGATTCTATTATATTCATAATTGACCAGAAATGAATTCGATTGTTTATAAAATAGAAAAATAGATAGTTATCAACTGTCCATTGTTCAGTTGTTTACAGGCCGTTGTACATGGTGATCTGCACTTGTTTTGGTGAATCAGGAATTAGGTACTTCTCGTAATATTTGCTACCGTATATTTGCCCAGTTCTGAATCGTGCTAATACAGTCACAAGTACTTTGCTTCTGAATAAAACTATGCTTATGAATCCTTGTAGCGTTATAATATTTAGCGTTGTTGTATGATTTGAATTTTTGTGCCCTGTTAATTCTTTATTTATTTATTAGATTACCACAAACAATATAATGATCGGGAAAGAAAAAACAGGTTATTGCCCAAAACTTTTTCAATTTCCTAATTCAGTTTCAAATTGTGCAAATATTATACATAGGTTATGTCCATTTCAATTTTCTACACCAATCACAATCTGAGAGTATAGATTAGAATAAAACAAACAATTTTAAATTTTGATAGATTGATAGTAAAACTTTTGTAAAAACTTTAAATTCACAAAATAAAGAATAAAACCACTTAAATTTTGAGCTCGAAAATATAACGTTCAACTTAGCTATATAACAGCTGTTTCATGTTATCATGGATAATAAAAACCAATTTGATTTATTATATTATTGGAATCATTTTTTGTTTGTGATTTTCCCTGATAATATACATAAATACATTGAAATATTTAATCCTGTACTCCAAACAATATTATTACTGGAAAAATTAATTCCTATCTAGAATTAAAATAAATATATTCAAATCTCAAGAATGAAGAATCATGATTTTTATTTGTCTATGCATAAATCATTTTATTAACAGCCTTCAGCACTTACTGTATCTATATAATACTAGTCGTCAGGCTCGCTCTGCTCGTCATATCCGTTTAGCCAGACATTTTGTCTGTACCCCCGACTGGATCGTCCTAACATATGATAAAAATGCACAAATGAAAAATGCAGGCGAGCGAAACGAGCCTGCTGATCTTATTCTTGGAAAATCCAGTCGGGGGTCCAGGGGGCGGAGCCACCTGGCTTGACGGATATGGCGAGCGAAGCAAGCCTGACGGCTAGTAGTAATATAATATTCCCAGGAATAGCTCTGATTGAAGTAGCAGTACCCAATCAATTTTTCCTCGATAAATCAGGACCTCCTAAATAGGTATTTAGGAGGTACTGGATAAATTGGTATTTAGGAGGTCCTTGATAAATGCATTTCAATCTTCAACTTGGTGCCAACCTAACAAAGTCAACTCAACTCAATGCCAATCTGAAAATAAAAATCTGGTGTGGTACACTCACACAACTTTCCTTGCTCATATTAGAAACTACGATCAGACTTCTGTATATGCGTATATATAATTGTTTTCAAAGTACTTTTTCTTTGTGTGAATAATTGTGAAATTCGATGATTTTTTTAGTCGTAATTTTTTTAAAGTCGTCAAAACAGCTGTTCTACAGATGAAATATCTCGACTATGTGTTCTTTTTATGAACTGCGCTACCTACCTACCTCATGCACGAGAAGGAGGTTACTAAGTCCATTTCCCAAGGATGGGGTGGACCCCCCATTGTTTTCCCAGAAAGGAGACTCATGCCAGAGCTGATAAATAACTATACAGGGTATGAATTTGAAAAAAATCGGTCAAGTTATTTTTGAGAAAATCGTGAAAAACATGTTTTTTTTTAATTATCCGCCATTTTTCTCGAGAATATTACGGAGCTCCTGCAATTTTCCCAGGAAAAAAACTCATGTCATTTGATAGGGCTTATGAATAGCTATCCATGGTATGAATTTGAAGAAAATCGTTTGAGCGTTTTCGAGAAAACGTTGAAAAACATGGATTTTTAGTCATTATCCGCCATTTTTCTCAAGAATATTACGGAGCTCCTGAAATTTTCCCAGAAATGAGACTCGTGCCAGTTGATAGGGCTTATAAATAGCTATCCATGGTATAAATTTGAAGGAAATCGTTAGAGCAGTTTTCGAGAAAACCGTGAAAAACATGGATTTTTTGTCATTATCCACCATTTTTCTCAAGAATATTACGGAGCTCCTGAAATTTTCCCAGAAATGAGACTCGTGCCAGTTGATAGGGCTTATAAATAGCTATCCATGGTATAAATTTGAAGGAAATCGTTAGAGCAGTTTTCGAGAAAACCGTGAAAAACATGGATTTTTTGTCATTATCCACCATTTTTCTCAAGAATATTACGGAGCTCCTGAAATTTTCTCAGAAATGAGACTCATGTCAGTTGATAGGGCTTACAAATAGCTATCCATGGTATAAATTTGAAGAAAATCGTTAGAGCCGTTTTCGAGAAAACCGTGAAAAACATGGTTTTTTAAGTAATTATCCGCCATTTTTCCGCCATCTTGAATTGGATTTTATTGAATTTCTTATTGTCGGATCCTCATGGTATAAGGACCTTAAGTTTAAAATTTCAAGTCAATCGGTTAATTATGAATGGAGTTATCGTGTTCACAGACATACACACACACACACATACACACATACACACACACAGACCAACACCCAAAAATCATTTTTTTGGACTCAGGGGACCTTGAAACGTATAGAAAACATGAAATTGGGGTACCTTAATTTTTTTTGGAAAGCAATACTTTCCTTACCTATGGTAATAGGGCAAGGAAAGTAAAAATTTTAATTTAATTACCAGAACAACTGTTTCGAAGAGGAACAGAACAACTGTGATCTCTCTAGATTATAGTTCTATATTAACATATGGTATGGACATTTCAATTATAATTTTAAGATATTGGAATAAGAAGAATATACATGCTAAAAGACGAACTTTAAACCCTTAAAAACAACCCTTAGAGTTAAAATATCGCCAAAAGATTTCTTAGTGCGCCTCTAAAGGGCCAACTGAACATACCTACCAAATTTGAACGTTTTTGGTCTGGTAGATTTTTAGTTCTGCGAGTGAGTGAGTGAGTAAGTCAGTGAGTGAGTGCCATTCCGCTTTTATTATATAGATAGTGCACTCATATATTAATGAACTTGTATGTCGATTTAGAAGAATTAGTCAAATGAAGTGTACTTTGATGACACTGTTGAAGCAATAGAATATCATCTATAATAGCCAGGCTACTCAAAAGCAGATCAGTCATGTTATAGAGCAGCCGCAGAATGAGTAGACAATGCAGTGTATAATAATAATAATAATAATGGACTTTTCTAGGAATAGAAGACTGATGTGAGAGTGAGTGCGCGTGTCAATTGTGATAGTGGTGCTACTGAAGTAATGAACTTCTTTCTCTAGAAAGAGAAGACTGATGTGTGAGAGAGCGCATCGATTGAGAGAGAGAGTAGAGCTATGAAGACCGATGTTTTTGAGCCAGCATGCTTTTTGACTCCGTTCCCCATCTCATCAGTTAAATTTACCTAGTACTACACTTTTTGAACAGCCTTCCTAGACATGCCCCTTAAGGAACGAAGAACATATTGATCGGGAGTTGGAGAAGTTTGTGACTGATATCCAACAGGCAGCATGGTGTAATACCCCACAAATCAGAAGAAGAACCACTGGAAATAATTACCCTGCGGAAATCAGAGAATTGATTGTTGAAAAACGAAGAGCTAGAAGGAGATGGCAGCAATCACGTTCCCCCCAAGACAAAAGAGTTTTGAACAATTTAACTCAAGAACTAAGGAGAGAGATTCAATGTATCAAGGAAGAATCAATTAATAGTTACTTGAGAAACTTGACAGCAGAATTCAGCACGGACTACTCACTCTGGAAGGCAGCTAAAAAAATAAAACGAACCATTCAACAATCTCCTCCTCTCAGAAAGCAGGACAGACAATGGGCGAGGAGTAGTGATGAAAAGGCACAGACATTTGCGGATCATCTTGTAAACGTTTTCCAGCCAATCAACTCAGGTGAAGACGAAACTTTAGAAGCGGATGAGAATATCTTACAGCCGAATCAAGAAATAATGCGTGTCACAGTAGAAGAAGTGAAAAGAGAAATAAGAAATCTGAATAACAAAAAAACCCCTGGATTTGACATGATAACCGGCTCAGTCCTCAAACACCTACCAAGGAAAGCAATAGTGAAATTAACAAACATTTTGAATGCTTCTTTCAGACTAAAATTCGTACCAGGAATATGGAAAGTAGCAGAGGCTATAATGCTACTGAAGCCAGGTAAAGAGCCACATGAAGTATCATCATATAGGCCAATATCATTGTTACCGGTCCTATCCAAGTTGTTTGAAAGGATTTTACTTAGTAGGCTAAAACCAATAATTGAGAGACAGCACATAATTCCAAATCACCAATTTGGCTTCAGAGTGAAACACTCAACAATAGATCAAGTGCATCGGATTATAAATGTAATAGAGAAGTGCTTAGAAGAGAAAAAAATTTGCTCAGCAGCTTTCCTTGATATAGGGCAAGCTTTTGATAAAGTATGGCATGAAGGTCTCATTTTCAAGCTCAAAAAAGTGCTACCAAAGCAATATACAGATATATTACAATCCTATCTCACTGACAGATACTTTAGGGTCAGGCATGAAAGTTCATATTCTGATTTGAAGGAAATTAAAGCAGGAGTTCCTCAAGGCAGTGTTCTGGGGCCAGTTCTTTACCTACTCTATACCAGCTATATTCCCAGCCTTGATGAGAATACTACAACAACATTTGCAGACGACACAGCCATATTATCAGTAGACAGTAATATACATATTGCAACAGAGAAACTACAGAGATCCATCAACAAAATTCAAGATTGGACTAGAAAGTGGAGAATGAAATTGAATGAAACAAAGTCGATTCACATCAATTTTACCAATAAGAAGGACCTGCCCATACCAATAACTATCAACAACCAAGTTGTACCATATGCTAATGATGCCAAGTATCTAGGTATGACCTTGGACGCAAAGCTTCGCTGGAAGGCCCATGTCAAGAAGAAGAGAGAAGAGCTTGGAATCAAATATAAGAAGCTGTATTGGCTGATCGGAAGAAACTCTGTCCTTTCAATCCGAAACAAAGTACTTCTGTACAAACAGATATTAAAGCCAGTATGGACGTATGGTATACAACTTTGGGGGTGTACCAAAGAAAGCAACATCAATATCATTCAACGTTTTCAAAACAAAGTGCTAAGGAACATTGTGGATGCTCCTTGGTATGTCAGGAACAGCGATCTTCATAGAGACCTTCACGTCGATCTGGTGTCCACCGAGATCCAGAGGCATGCGGAGAGGCACGAGGGGCGACTGCACCAACATGACAACGTCGAGGCGATCCAGCTGCTAGACAATGGAGGGTTGGTGCGGAGGCTCAAAAGGAGGAAACCGTTTGAACTAGTGTAGTGCTTGTTCAAGTAGTGTCCA
>NW_024093327.1:0-11918 GCF_014356525.2 Nilaparvata lugens | reverse complement strand
TATTACATATTTATCTAATTATATAACCAATGCTGCCAGTTTGGGGGTGAGTCTCAGTGTCGCCAATTATCGTATGTTTGCCCATCCCTTCATAGTGTGTAGCTTCTGCCCCTAAAGGAAATTAGAAATTTGAATTTGCCGCGCGTTTGTTGTTATAAGTTGGCGCGTTAGTTTTAATAAGGGTGTACTCTTTTATCCTAGTTGCTGAGGAGTTATCTTGGATGAGAGCTCTTGGATTTCCTTCAACGCTGAGTAACAATTTCATCCCACTCATTCATAGAGGATCATAATAGTCAGTTATAACTGATAATTTTTTATAATTATCTTCCAATGTCTTCAGGTACTTGTGATAACCGAATGACGTGGTCGCTCCCTTTCCAAAAGTTTATTTAAATTCACTTATCATGAGTTAATGAGAGAGCATGCGAGAACCACATCCGACTTTAGCAGGAACAATCATAGAGTAGAATAGAAAGAATAGAATTTTATTGGTCATAAAAATATTCACATGAAATACGTGGACTTCGTCCACGATTATGTCAATTTTTTAACACTAAAGTAAGTCAAACAAACACAAAAACACTAAGATCAGTCAGTATCAGTACGATAAAACACATCAATCACATAAAATGATTCCAAACTATTCTAAAATAGTCATGTACGGTGTACAAACATTCATCAATTAACACTGCTTTCAATACTTTTTAAATTGTGTACTTGAGTTCCATCAAGTGGTCAGGTGCCAGTTTCTTTATGATTTAGTATGACTGTACAACGGAATTCTAAGTTTGTGTCTATTTCTTGTATTTAACTATGGAAGCTGTTAGAATCATTTTAAGACATATAACGACGGCAACGTCAGGTACCTAGGTTAATGAATAAGTTTGTATGGGTTTGTGGGTTGTGATATCATCCATTTCAATGTCGAGTAAGAGAACATACTCGAAGAGTTATAACGAATATTGTCGAAGAAAGTCTGTATGGTGATTGTGTTGAGTGTAACTAGAAGACCAAGCCCCCGAAAAACCTTTGGGTTTGGCAGGACCCTCAACTGTTGTATTGTGAATAAAAAAATTGATTTGATTTGATTATATTACAGATAGCAGTCCCCAATGAATAATAAAATATGTCCTCATATACTCTTAATATCGGGGCACCGAGCTTCCCTCGTTATTTATTTATTGAAAAAACAGAACACAATTCTTTAAAATGATTGGGGAAGGACTAACAGGCACAGCCCAAAACTGTTTCTTCCCAGAATTTGATTCATACACTATAAATAGTACAAAAAGTAGGTTATGTTCCATATACTTGAATTCGGGTTCAATTTTCAGTCCAAACATTTGGAATAGGAATTTATAATTTAGAATGTTTAGAAACCAAATTGAATACTTTGAACTTTGAACTTTGAACTTTATTTTTCCAAAAAGAACATTACAAACAAAGAAAACGAAAAACAATAAGGGTACTTACTTATTGCATTAGCAAGTTGATGCTAAATGTAGCTATATATTTATAGTTTATTAATAAGAAACTAACATTGCTGCTAGAATAATATAATGTCTATTATAAATAATTACGGGTAACATTTGAGGAAAAATGATAGGTGATGAATAACAAAATAACACTCACTAATCACTTGAAACTGTAAAATAATGATTAACTTTGAAAATTATGATATACTCCAATCTAGAAGATATACCATGTCATGTCATCAAATAAGATATTTTGATCAAGTCGATTTAAGTTTCTAGATATTATTTCTCGTAAGATATGCTTATTGATTCAACAGCTGAACATATTCTGTCTTTCTCCCACACAGGCACTCCCATTTTCCGTTATCAACAGACGACGAAATGATTATGTCTTTTTCCAAGGATAAATTATTATTATCCTTTTCATGTCCTTCATGAGTTTTCCTAGGGATGAACCTAGTAAGTGCAATCGAATTTTTATATTATAACCTTACTATGTTCCAAATTTCGTGAAAATCGTTAGACCCGTTTTCGAGATCCGTTGGACATACATAAACAGATAACCATATAAATATATACAGAAATTGCTCGCTTAATATGATAGGATTTAGTATGATGATGATTATGTGACGATCTGGCGACTTCCATGATATGAAATATCATACATTTTATAGAAAGATTATTTCATTATAGAAAAATAATAAGAATCATTTTTATGGATGTTTTCATTACATCAAAGCCAATTGAAATGGAAATTGTAGACTTCAATGATAACAATAATCATGATATAGACATTGAATAATATCATAGAGAAACTATAGCATAAGTAGATATCCCATGATATAGGGCGTTTATGTCGCAACTTTTACTGTTATCCCAAGCCGATAGTTCACATAGTTCTTTCCTATGCAGCTGTGTGACGCTGGTAGTCTCTCAAATTGTGTCGTTCATACACTCTCACCCCAACAAAACAGTAAAAATTGACAATAATCGACAGTAATCGGCTTGAGATAACAGTAAAAGTTGCGACATAAATTCCCTATACCATGGGATATCTACTTACACTATTGTTTCTCTATGATAATACTGACAAGATATTGATACCGAAGGCGTCCACTATTGATTTTGCCACTCAAATCAAGCTAATTATAAACACCTGTCCCTCTCCATGTCAATAGAGCCCAGTGTCTATATTTATAAGATACTGGTTTGTTGACTATGGGAGGGGTTGGGGTTTCCAAAATTCACATCTCTAAGTAGCAACAAGGGATACCACACCCGCCACAAGACAGTGCCCCCCCCCCCCACCACCCAGCCATAGGCCTTGTGACCACAGTATCTTGTGGTAAGATTTAGGGAGAGTCAAAAGACGTTAGAATACAAACAAAACAACGACTGCGGTCTGGGTATTTGTTTTTGAAAAGGAAACTTTGTGCCACCTCTTCTTCTTCTACTTCTTCCTCTTCTTCTTCTTCTTCTTCTTCTTCTTCTCTCTTCTTTCTCCCATTCCTCCCTATTTCTCTGTCCATCATTCCCTACCTCCTTTGTTGATCTCCTTCTTGGTGGAGAGTTGGTGGGAAGGATATTTTTAATATTCTTTCCGAAGAATGGACATTGATATGTCCAAAGCTCCGCCAATTTATGTAGATGCATAACAATATAATTATTATCTACAGTTATTATATTACAAATTGCTTTTTCATATCATATATACAGTTCAATAATTAATTTCTTAGTCTATATTATGAATATTCATCTATAATTTGCTGTATTGTAAGCTATTGTATATAATTGTATGAGCCAGTATATATTGTAATCTACATAAATAAAGTACTCAATCAATCAATCAATCAATCTATGTTCTCCACTTTTTACCTTTCTCCCTTCATGAAAAGTCCAGGATTTTTAAATATTCTTTTTCTACTTCCACTGGTTCTCTTCCACTGGTCTAGTTTTCCACCTCAAATTTGTCTCTCAGTTTCCTATTTCGCTCATTTCTACATTCTCCCATTTTTTTGTTTAATTCAAATTTATTTGCTGGAAAAAAAACACAGAAAAGCTTTGCTAAAATTAAAAATATTCTACTGCACTCAATTAAGTTATCATTATCCCTCCCACGTATTTTTCCAACTTCATCATTATCCATTCTCCTTCTAAACTCTCCCGGTTTCACTATGTTTTTCATTCAATTTTGAGGTTTCTTTACTTCAAATTTCCCCTCTTCTATCTCCAATTCCCTCATCTTCTCCTTTCCAATATACCTCTTATCAATTTCAATATTTTCTCCCTCCTCAACATCTACTATTCTTATCCCTCATTCTTTTCTCAATTTCTCATCTTTTCTCTTTCTCTTCTCAATTTCTAAAGTCCTTTCTCTTTTCTCTCCAATTACCTTTTCCTTCTATCTATAATATTATCATCTTCTCATATCACTCTCTTTATTCTATCTCTCCTCACATCTACTATACTTATCACTCTTCCTTTTATCAATTTCTAAACTCTTTTCTCCCCATTATCTATTTCCTTCCAATCCACTTTTCTTCCATATTCTTTTTTCTGGATTCAACTCCAATCTTCTCCTACATCCAAATTTTTAACTCCACACTTGGTCTTTGTACTCATCCGGTTTGTTGATATTTTCATCATCTTCTTCTTCTTACAGTCATTCTCATCGTCTCATTCTCATAACCTACATCTTCTTCCTCATTACTCAGAAATATGAATGAAAGGAGGGTTTTCACTCATTTTTCCTCGCAATCATTCTCTCTCATACTATTTTCCCCCTCTCTCCATTTTCTTTCTTTATCATTCTCTCTCCCACTTCTTTTTCAAATACCTCTTCTTCTCTCTTTTCTCACTCTTCTTCGTTCTTTCTCTTTCCTCTCTCTGTCACACTCTCTCTCTCCGTCACTCAATCGTTTACCACAACTTTTCTCCCACTGCTTTTTTATAATATCCCTTCCTCTCATTTCACACTCTCTCTTCATTTTTTCTTTTCTCTTTCCCCTCTCATTTCTACTACTCTCTTTTACTCTTCTATTCTACTACTCTCTTTTACTCTTATATTCTTCTACTCTCTTTATCTTTATTTTTTTCTCTCTTTCTCTGTTTCTCTCACTCACTCGCTCAATATCTTTCTGTTTCTCTCTCTCTCTCTCTCTCAAAAACAGTTCCTTCCTTTCTCCAATACTCTCTCTTTATCTTTCAATCACTACTTCCCTCTTGTACTCATCTTATCTTTCCTTTTTCTCTTACTCTTGCTAATGTTATAATGTTTTACTCTTTTACTCTTCTATTCTTCTACCCTCTTTATCTTTATTTTTCTCTCTCTTCTCTCTGTCTCTTCTCACTCACCAGCTCAATCTCTTTCTTTTGCTCTCTCTCTCAAAAACAGTTACCTTCCTTTCTCCATTACTCTCTCTTATTTTTCAATCTCTACTTCTCTCTTGTTTTTCATCTTATCTTCCCTCTTTCTCTTACTCTTGCTAATGCTAGTATAATGTTGATGGTTCAATATGTACAATATTTTTTTCTATAATATTATTTTTAATTGATAAATACTGATGCGGAGCTGTAAATAATTGTTTATTTCTTGAGTTTGATTTAATAGTACATTTTCAATTTTTGTAAATGTTACCATAGACGACAGCCTTGTAACAATTATCAATAAATATCTTATTTTATCTTATCTTACTCTTTCTTTCTCTATTTTTCACTCTCTTGTACTCATCTTTCCCCTTTCTATTACTCTTACTCTCTCTCTCTCTCTCCCTCTCTTTCACACCCTCTATCTCTCCCCACAACTCCACTCTTCCTCCTATAGTTAGTTGTTTGAAAACTTTTGAACAACAATGACTTTTGCCAGTGAGGCCGGCCCCAGCTATTCCTCCTCGACTTCCCAAATAATTTCTGATGTTTGTTGCGAGTTTCTAGTCTTGTTGACGTCGCTTTCGCTCGTTTCTGTCGCTATTCAAGTTATTCCAAACTTTCCGGCTGAGAGGCGTGGTTATGTACATTTAGCACAAGCACACTGAAGACATTCGAATGGAGAAGATTGATCGAAAGTCATTAGAAGATTGTTATGATCGATTTTTATGATTCAAATTGAGTTGAAAATATCGTCATAATTCACACAATCTATAATAATGTAAGTAATTATCCCATCAATTTATTGTAAAGTAATAGTATATTTCGCACCTAGAGCAGAAAATGAGATTTTTCCGGCTCGAAATCGGTTTTTGGACTTGAAAGGTTTGAGGCCGTAGGTCGAGGATTAGATAAGATTGAGAGCCGGAAAAAACATTTTTGCCCATGGTGCGAACGCTATTTTTCGCCACACACAAAAAAAACAATATATATATATATATATATATATATATATATATATATATATATATATATATATATATATTATGTTGTGGTGTGTATGTATGATAATAGTTGTTTACTAAGCACTTTCGAAAGCATAGTGGAATGTGATAGCTCTAGCAAATCCGAGGTAATCTGAATATCAGGAAATTGTCCAAGTATTTTTATTTTTTATTCTGATTTGTCTAGATACCTGAAAGATGATGTTCAATTATGTGGGAGGTTGAGTTTTACTTTCTTATCCTTTCAAATGACAATAAGATGATATTATTATAATGTTTCAATTATTGAATAATGAACACAAACAATGAAAGTTTTTTGATCACCTTTCTGAGTTCCATGTTAGCGGCTGGAATGGGTACTCTTTCCGGCCTAGGCCGAAAGAAACCTGTTCTGACGTCAGACGAGAGTCGTCTGCAAACAATGTCTTTCAGATCCACGTAGGGACTGAATACAGCTGCTTTCTTTGCAGTGTGGCGAAATAGTTATTTGTGCACTAGTGCGCAAAGTGACAGTTTGCTGCACCGAAAGAAACATTTACCATTGAATATGAAAAGTGGGTAAATATGGGTAAAATTGCCTGAAATGCATCAAATGTATATGTGTGTATTTTATAATTAATAAATGCAATAGAATGCAGTATGTGTGTTCGATTGGGGGGGGGGGGGGGCGGCTGTGTGCTGAATGAGGTAGCTGTGGCTGCGCCTGTCCTTAATAGTATTATAACGTGCACCACAGTCACAGTTACCACTTAATTTTGATTTTGCTTCACTGGTGCTCCATATAACCTACTAACTATTTTGCGTTGTCATGTTGCAAATCTGGAGTGCGGAAAAAATTTTTTCGCCACACTGCACAGAAAGCAGCTGTTTTCCAGTCCCTAGGTAGATCTGAAAGACCTTGTTTGCAGACGACGTCAGAAAAGGTTTCTTTTCCGGTCTAGGCCAGAAAGTTGTCTCTTTCCAGCCGCTTATGGCTGGAAACAACGCGCTAATTATTATTAATAAGTCATCCGCTAGATCGGGCGAGTGTCCACTTTCATATAAGCTGAAGTCGCCATGATTTTAGTTCCAGTTTCGAATCAAACTAATCCGCTTCGCAACCAGTTTTATTCAATTATTTATTGTTGATTAGGCATGCCGAATTTTCAAAAATGCTTGAAGATGACTGTGGTATTCCAAGTGAAATTTTAAAAGAATCTGAAATCCTGACTGCAAATCTTCTACCACTAAAATCAAGAGATAGGTACGATAGCTTAACGAGTATTCTTTATTTTGTATTCTTTATTTATTTTGTCAGCAATACCTGTAGTGTGGCGAAAAATATCGTTCGCACCACGGGCAAAAATGTTTTTCCAGCTCTCAATCTTTTCTAGTCCTCGGCCTACGGCCTCGGACTTGAAAACCGATTTCGAGCTGGAAAAATCTCATTTTCTGCTCTAGGTGCGAATATACTATTTCGCCACACTGCACAGAAAGCAGCTGTTTTCCAGTCCCTACGTAGATCTGAAAGACCTTGTTTGCAGACGACGTCAGAAAAGGGTTTCTTTTCCGGTCTAGGCCAGAAAGTTGTCTCTTTCCAGCCGCTTATGGCTGGAACAACGCGCTAATTATTATTAATAAGTCATCCGCTAGATCGGGCGAGTGTCCACTTTCATAATAAGCTGAAGTCGCCATGATTTTAGTTCCAGTTTCGAATCAAACTAATTCGCTTCGCAACCAGTTTTATTCAATTATTTATTGTTGATTAGTGCATTCCGAATTTTCAAAAATGCTTGAAGATGACTGTGGTATTCCAAGTGAAATTTTAAAAGAATCTGAAATTCTGACTGCAAATCTTCTACCACTAAAATCAAGAGATAGGTACGATAGCTTACGAGTATTCTTTATTTTGTATTCTTTATTTATTTTGTCAGCAATACCTGTAGTGTGGCGAAAAATATCGTTCGCACCACGGGCAAAAATGTTTTTCCAGCTCTCAATCTTTTCTAGTCCTCGGCCTACGGCCTCGGACTTGAAAACCGATTTCGAGCTGGAAAAATCTCATTTTCTGCTCTAGGTGCGAATATACTATTCCCGCACTAGAGCGGAAAAGTGATTCTTTGCGTTCTGTAATCAGTGCAGGAATGGCCACTTTTCAACGTAACTGTAGGAAAAATCTGGTGTGGTACACCACACAACCTTTCCTTGCTCATTGAACTATTTAAATTTTACATCTATTTTCGCTTAAAAACCTTTCCCCTTATTTTGATCAAATATTTCTCTTGTAAAAAAACATCCACAGAACAAAGTGCCCGTTTTATAACCCTACCTTAAAATTTCCAATATAGTTCGCTAAATAACCTAAGCCTCAATATCAAACGAGAATAATTTAGGAGAAAAACATAATGACGATTGACGGCAACATATTTGCAACTACGATCAGACTACTGTATATTGTATATACAATTGTTTTCAGAGTACTTTTTCCTTTATGTAAATATTGTGAAATTCGATGTTTTTTTTTTTTGAAATTCGTCAAAACAGCTGTTCTACAGATGAAATATCTTGACTATGACTGTGTTCTTTATAAACTGCTCTACCTACCCACGGTATATGGAGAAGAAAAAGTAAAAACCGTGTTCCTACCTACCTCATGCACGAGAAGGAGGTTACAAAGTCCATTTCTCAATGATTGGGTGGACCCCCATTAGTACCCCAGGAAAAAGACTCATGTCATTGATAGAGCTAATAAATAACTATACAGGGTATGGATTTGAAAAAAATCGTTAGAGCCGTTTTTGAGAAAATCGTGAAAAACATGGTTTTTTAGTAACTGTCATTTTTCTCAAGAATATTACGGAGCTCCTGCAATTTTCACAGAAATGAGACTCATGTCAGTTGATAGGGCTTATAAATAGCTATCCATGGTATAAATTTGAAGAAAATCGTTAGAGCCATTTTCGAGAAAAACGTGAAAAACATGGTTTTTTAGTAATTATCCGCCATTTTTTCCGCCATCTTGAATTGAATTTTATTGAATTTCTTATTGTCGGGTCCTCAGGTATAGGACCTTAATTTAAAATTTCAAGTCAATCGGTTAATTAGGAATGGAGTTATCGTGTTCACAGACATACACACACACACACATACACACACACAGACCAATACCCAAAAATCATGTTTTGGACTCAGGGGACCTTGAAACGTATAGAAAACTTGAAATTGGGGTACCTTATTTTTTTTGGAAAGCAATACTTTCCTTACCTATGGTAATAGGGCAAGGAAAGTAAAAAGTATTTTGTCATAATCATTAAATCTCAGATGCTTTCCATGCATAGAATGAAGCCGGTAAACAGGTGTTTGCAGTACAAATAAACATATGATTCTCATTACAGAATACTCTACTGTAACAAGTAGTTCTGTGAACAGTAGACCACGCTTTCAGTAAGTTACATTGACCTGTTGTTATATTTTCACAAAAATTAATAGATAATCTATCAATTTGAAATGTCTAGAGAAAATCGTAAATGAACATAGAGCTCTCTGTCCTATCGTACCGTGACGTGTCGTCCCGGAATGTGAGTGTAAATGCTGTTATCAGGTCTGGCTGCAACTGTCTACAACGTTGATGGAAAGATATATTTTCAAGATGTTCGATGTTTTTGAACGGGTAGTATTATAGTCCACTAGACAGCTGATTTATAATTAATAATTCCAAAGTCTGATTTTTACGGTAATATTGGCGTTCAAAGGAGACTCCTTTTCCTCTTGTATTATCCTTAAAATACAAAATTTCAAAAAACAGTAAGGCCTATGTATACGTCGACGCGAAATTCAAAAAGGAAAATTACATGAAAAACTATTGCTGCGTTTCGCTGTAAATGCGGAACACAAAAACATAAATATAAACATAAAGATAAATGCAAAACCGTCGACTTGAATCTTAGACCTCACTTCGCTCGGTCGATGAAACTATATGTTCTCTTTACAGTCGAGTATGTTCCCTAGTTCCGAAATAGAAACAAAAAACCTGCTACAAAAAAAAAACCTTCAGCGCTCCAGGTGGAAGTTTTGTCGACTTCCACAAAATTCCTTGTTCGGAATTTGTAAACTAGGTTATGTTTATACATGTCATTGTAATAAGTTCAGCACAAGCAGGTAATGTTTCCTATTTCTTAATTATTCTTCTTATTATGACAAAAAACAGTGTACATTATTCTTCTTGGACGTGAATGTCTTTTGCAGTGCTCGAATGAAATTCCAATCTTGGCTGACGCCTCGACTAGACACATTATTCTCGCCTGCAACATTTTTAACAAAAAAATGGGGGACACATTATTCCCCCTCCCCATCCATATGACATAAGAAAATATTACCATCAATTTCGTCAATTTTGGAAGTATTTTCAAATTTCAGAAAAGTGTTTTTCATTAGATTGTAGACTGGAGTGTGCAATTTAAAATTTAAAAAAAAATGTGAAAGTGACATATAACCCGGCTACACTTGGACTGTCGTAAATTTGAATAAGAACCGATTTGGGCTTGAGCCTATGGTACATTTTCGAAAGTTGTGTAGGCTTATGCTGAATGATTGAAAAATATTTCCCAAATTACAATCCAGAATTGGAAAATTGGAGTCAACTTTCTAGCTTGCGGGTGCCCAGTTACAGGAAAAAATGAGTTACAAAAGATAAATAAACTTAGACAAAATAAATATTACACTTCAAAGATTTCAAGTAGAAAATGAAAGAAAACTAATACAAAATGCAAAAATAGAATAAGAAATATACATAATATTTTGATACAGAATTTATAAAAAAGGGAAAAATGAAATTTATTAGAAAGGAATGAAATAATAAGGAAAAGGGAAAAATTGTTTTACACAAGTAATAGTACATTTTATTGTTGAGGCAGGCGGCAATGACAATAAAAGGAAAATTTTAAAACTTCAGCCAGCAAAAATTGAAAAATTCTAATAATGTAAGCATATGCTGTCATTTTTCTAACTTGACGTCTCTTAAATTATGTGTACGTTAGAAATATTATTAGTTTTATAAATTGATTGTGCTGTTATTATTGAGATACAACATTACATCTTTCTTAGAGTAATCACAAATATTTGGAGGTAGTCTGTTGAATAAGTGGTGAATTACATAATTTAGGGATCTTCTACCATAAATATTATTGAATCTGGGTACTACAATTCTTGAACTTCCTGTATATTCCTTTGATATATTATACATTTCTATTGAAGGTGATAAAAGTAGTGGCAAAATTAAAAGGGAAATTACGCATGTTTATCCACATATAATGATGGAACACTCTTCAAACTGATAGACTACCAATAGGGTTTGTGATTCGGGAATGGAAGTGAAATTTATTCGAAACTCTCTCTGACGACAGTCGGAAGTTTTAATTTGCAAGCTCAGCATTATTACATCGCCGACTCCAGCCAGCATTCACTCAATTCCTGCCATTGCAATCAAATCCCCCGCTCTATTATTGGAAATGTAATAAGCTTTTTCTGGCTTGGACGGAATCCGGAGATTTCTAATTTGTTTTTCCGTTTTTCGTCACCGCGCTGTCTGACAGATGCCGATGAAATTGAAAGTTTCAAATTATAAATCGAGAGGAATTGGGTTGTGTTCTGGGGTCGATGACCTTCCAGTTCTGATTTTGTTTTGAGGAGTCTGAAGTAGACTGCAAACCAGGAGATTCAAGATATAGTAAAAGTGTAATAAATAATAGAGTAATTCAAATTCAAATTTATTCATTCCTTGTACAATATTACAAAAATAATCAAATTGACATGTTAAATGTATAAATACAAAGAATCAAAGTACAAGAGAATGTAAAGCTCACAAGACATGAGTCCGTTCGTGAGCTTAATCGAGAAATATATTAACTTTAATAACTAGAAAGTAAAATATAACGAGAATAAAAAAAATACAATGAAAATTGGATTGGATTAGATTTTTTCATCCATTTAAGTTACATTATATTCTGTCAGAAGAAGACTGATGAAAACAAGAAATTCTGGATATAGTGAACGTGTAACTATAGAGAAATTAGATAAGGCTAAGCCGGGTTTAGAC
>NW_024093326.1:0-13836 GCF_014356525.2 Nilaparvata lugens | reverse complement strand
TGAAAGTAGATCAGGGTTCTCAAATTTCAGTAATATACAGCAGTATGCAGTGAATAATTGAATTGAAATAACATGAGTTTATATAATATATATATATATATATACAATTCGTTCTATAACATGGTTTAAAGGTTTATATTGTGGAATGGTGAGGGATGGTTGTCATGTGATCGTTCTAGGGTCGGACAGTTTCAGTCATTTGTTCCAAATATGTTTTTTTAAAGTCAGTGAAGCTCGCTCGGCTCTCGATAGACCTGATAGAAACAGGAAGTGCATTCCATGCACGACAGGCACTGACTAAAAGGATTTTGTGAAAATAGTAGTTCGATGATTGGTATCCTTAAAGTACTTTCTCCGGTTCTAGTATGTGAAGCATCTATCCTCCTACCTTCAGAGACAAATTTGAAATCATCTTTAAATAGTTCGGATTACCGTATTTCAAGATATCTCTAACAAGCTTGACTATTCGAAAAGCCTCTGATCGGGAAGCTTCAATGTTGAACTAGCAATGTGGGCTGGGGTGATATGATCATGGCGTTGGAGAGAGTAGACGAACGAAACGTAGACAATAATTTGGCAACGCTGTAGTTTCTCATTCAGAGTGACTTGCATATCATTAAGAACAGAATTACAATACATTAAATGTGGGAAGATGAGATTTGAACCAATAATAATTTATGTTTCTAGGGAGGATATCGTGCATTTTCTTCATGCATGCATGGCTGAGAATACCTTTTTACAAGTTTTGTTCACTTGTTCTGACCAGTCAAGAGTATTATTCATAATAATGCCTAAATTTTTAACTGAGCTACAGTAAGGAATGTCATTACCGTCTACACTAATTTTGTGAATCGATTCAAGGTCAATATTGTTTATAAGACGAGAATATCCAATTATAATGGGTTGTGTTTTGATGGATTAAGCTTAAGGCCATTTTTCTTTGTCCATTCCACTATCGAATTGATATACTGACTTATTCTTATTCCAACTGTTTCATTAATTTTTGTTATGGACAGCTTAAATAGATTTGAAGGTCGTCTGCATAAGTATGGAAACTGGAGAATTTGATAATGGAAGAAAGGTCATTAGCATACAAAGTGAAGAGGAGAGGGCCTAAAATTGAACCTTGTGGTACTCCATGCATAACGTTTTTCCAAGTTGACTTTTTGTCACCGACAGATACACATTGTTTCCTACCTAGTAGATAGGATTAAAACCAAACTAACGAGTTGTGACTGAAACCAGAATAGCCAACTTATTCAGAAGGACTGTATGATCAACAGTATCGAATGCTTTAGAAAAATCAAATAGGGTGAGGACGGTGCATTTTCTTTGGTCCATAGCTAGCTACCTTATATCATTAAGAAGAGAAGAGAAGAGGAAAGAGAAAGAGGAGAAAGAGAAAAGAATGGGAGAAAAACATGTAGAAGAGGAAGGAGAAGAAAAAAGGATAATAGGTACGTTTGAGAACAAGAGAGAAACAAGAAAAAGTTGAAGGAAATGGAGAAGGATAAGGGAAGAAGATGAAGTGGGAGAAGAACAAGTAGAAGAGGAAGGAGGAGAAAAAAGGAGAATAAGTTTGATGAGAACAAGAGAGAAACAAGAAAAAGTTGAAGAGAAGGGAGGAGAAGGAAATGCAGAAGGACAAAGAGAAGGAGAAGTGGGAGAAGAACAAGTAGAAGAGAAAGGAGGAGAAAGAGAAGAGGAAGAGAGAAGATAGAATGAAGGGATGGGAAGTAGGAAATGTGAGAAAGTAAAGGCTTTGAGCATTAAGGCCCGGTCGCACAAAAGCCGGTAAAATTTTAACCGTCATTAATTTCACAAGAACCAATCAGAGTAGGCCTTTTTGATGAGATGTTTTCTCTGATATAGTTCTCGTGATTACGAATAAAGTTTAACCGGATTTTATGCAGCCTGCACTTAGTTTTCGAGATTTACGAATTTTTTGAAAAAGACCTACTTGCCGTTATTGGAACTTCAATAACTATAAATGGATAGCTAGAAAACTATCGGTTGGAATCCAATATTTCTAAGGATATGATTGTCAAGAGGGAAAAATTCCCAATGATTCCTATAAGTTGTTACTCTGTTTGACGTTTTTGAAAATTTTATGAGCGCTCAAATCTCAAAAGAGTGAATCCAAACCCAGCCATGAATGATACAAATTTTATAAAGCTTTATAACTAGTTCTATGAACAGTAGTTCTGTGAACAGTAGACCTCGCGCTCAGTAAGTCACATTGACCTGTTGTTATGCTCTCTCAAAAATTAATGAATAATTTATCAATTTAAAATGTCTAGAAAAAATTCTAAAAATATAGAGCTTTCTGTCCTATCGTACCGTGACGTGCGTCCCGGAATGTGATGTGTGAGCGCTGTTTCAGGTCTGGCTGCAACTGTCTACAACGTTGATGGAAAGATACATTTTCAAGATGTTCGATGTTTTTGAACGGGTAGTAGGCTATTATAGTCACTAGACAGCTGATTTTGATGAATATTCTATAGTCTGATTTTTCGGTAATATTGGCGTATGAAGGAGGCTCATTTTCCTTTTATATTATCCTTGAAATGCAAAATTCCAAAAACCTTGTATATACGTTGACGCGCAATTTAAAAAAGACCATACCTGTCAAATATCATGAAAATCTATAACCGCGTTTCGCCGTAAATGCGCAAAATGAGAACATTTAAACATATAAACATTTGAACATTTAGAGAAATGCCAAACCGTCGACTTGAATCTTGACCTCACTTCGCTCGGTCAATTAGTATCTAATATGAATGAACTCAGGAATTGATACAATGAATAGCGAATTCTGATTAACAGTATAATAATTAGTCTTTAATAGTAACCTCGCCTTTCTCCGTATCTCAAAGATAGTCCTATGAAACATCTTTCGGATACACATCTATAGTGACGTCCACGTTATAATGGCAGTATCAATTGACATTGGTGCTGCTATCCTTGTCTATCATTGGACAAAGCGGATAGTGCTATCCTCCTCCAGTTCCGCAACGTTGCCAGATCGTTTCAACAATGTGAAATATAATTGATTAACAAAGTATTGAATCTCAATTATGAGAATTATCATTCAATCATTAGAGAATATGGAAATTATTGAGATATTGCAAATATTCGAATCCCAATGAATAATAATAATATTATTTGAACTAAAATATTCAAATAATATGCTGTTATTCACCCGAGGTTTGTCTACTGCAAAAAATATTTTTTGAATAGTAGCGCTCATCGAATTTCCATCTAGCTGTTTACCCTGTTGTCAATATTTGCAGTTGCAGAAGTCTTCGGGGTGAATTATAGCATTTAATTTTCGTTTAAAATAGCTATTGGGGGATGCATTTTCTTAACGAATAAAATGTGATTGATCATTTCAATTATCTACAAGAATTAGCAGTTCATATTATATCACATATACTGGTATCAGCTAACCTTTATAGGTCCATACAGACTTATGCGCCACGAACACGCACATTCCACTTTTCATCAGCTGATGAAGCTTATGTTTATTATATCTGTATCTTACATTCTCTGTCTAAATCTTAGACCAGTTATAGAATAGACACGCTGGGAAGTCTAGCCTCTGAAGCCAACATCTACTGCCAAATCCACCCATCTTGACGTCACAACCAAGCTAAACAATGCATTGTTCACAACAATGTAAGTTACACACCACAAACACTCACACAACAAACTCAAAAAAGTTTTCTTGTGACGTCAAGATGGGTGATTTGGCTGTAGATGTTGGCTTCATCGACTTTCATATGACTATACAATGAGCCGTGTCTATTCTATAACTGGTCTAAGGTACAAATACAGGATTATTTATAATAATCTCAGTATCAGCTGATGAAAATTGAAATACACGTGTTCGTGGTGCTCAAGTATGTTCGCACCTCATTAAAGGCAGTGGCAAGGCAGAGAATCGGCACCGCTTCTCTCCAATCTTCCTACACTTCCGTTATAACGTGGACCTCACTATAGAGCTCTAATAACAAACCTTGATAGGAATTCGTTGTCGTCGGTCCATCATGACGTGGTCTCTCTTCCGTCATGCGAAATCTGGCACCTGTTGTTGTACAGGGTCCTGTTTCCCCCCCCAACCTTCAGCATCTGTACCCCCCTTACGACTCCTCCCACCACCTCCCATACTCCCACACAATCATATGGGCTTTATCATAACACGATAACATCATGTGATGACCGGGTACCCATATTAAGTGGTAATATGACAGCAGGATATTAACGGTAAAATAGTTGTGAATGTATGTTGAGTCAGCTGAATAATCAGAAAAAATCTGGTGTGGCACACTCACACAACTTTCCTTGCCGTTATGAAAATTGATCACCTGACGCTATGTTCCCGCGCATCTCAAAGTCTACTATTCAAGATTTGAGCCCGCTGGTGACAGGGCAATAACGCTGGAGACACACGAGATCTGCTATCTCTCCATAGTGAATGATTTTAATCGAATCACGTTGCCAACAGTTGCAATTGAAATAATAACACTTTTCTCGAAATTCGAGCTTATTTTCAATTTTAGGTGAAAATGTTGCTGAACATTAATTGTAGAGATTTTATGCTCAATCTTTCCCACTCAAATTTTCCGTTTGAATTGTATCTGAGGCCTGATAATTGAATCTAAATCAAACTTTGCATAAATGGGGTGGAGCTCTTTGAATTTTTACAGATATGTGACTTTTGGCAGTTGTTGGAGCTTAATATTACTTTTCTAGGTATGAATTTGATCGAAATCGTTGGAGCCGTTTTTGAGAAATCGCGAAAAACCCTGTTTTTGACAACATTTTCGCCATTTTAGCCGCCATCTTGAATCGAATTGATCGAAATTGCTCGTGTCGGATCCATATTGTAAGGCCTTACGTTCCAAATTTCAAGTCATTCCGTTAATTGGGAAATGAGAGATCGTGTACACAGACGCACATACACTCCACACACACACACACACAACACACACACACACACCACACACACCACACACACACACACACACACACACACACACACACACACACACACACACACTACAGACCATACCCAAAAACCACTTTTTGGACTCAGGGGACCTAGAAAGCATAATAGAAATTTAGAAATTGGGGTACCTTAATTTTTTTCGGAAAGCAATACTTTCCTTACCTATGGTAATAGGGCAAGGAAAGTAAAAATTGTTGACAAAGTTCTATAGTTGGAATATAAATACTAAATCTTACTAGATCGTGTTATATATCTTACTGAGTTCTAGGATGCAATTTTTTGAAAAATCACCTATCAATGGAGTATCTATTATATAAAAGCGAAATGGCACTCACTGACTGACTGACTGACTGACTCACTCGCAGAAATAAAAAATCTAGGACCCCCAAAAACGTTCAAATTGGTAGGTATGATCGGTTTGGCCCTTTAGAAGCGCACTAAGAAAGATTTGGAAAAATTTCCAGAGATACGCCCAAAATCTGCGTTTTCCCAGCTTTTATTAGCGTTTCTCAGCTTTATCGAGAACAATGAACAGAAAATGTTCAAATTTAGTACAGAAGACACAGCTAGGGTGTAAAATGTTGTGTTAGAAGGAATTTGCAATAACGTCAAAGATACGCCCAAAATCTGCGTTTTCCAGCGTTTTTCTGCGCTTTCTCAGCTTTATCGAGAAACATGAACCGAGAATGTTCAAATTTACTACAGAAGCCAGCTGGGGTGTAATAATGTTGTGTAGAAGAAAATTTGAAATAACGCCAAATATATGCTCAAAATTAGCGGTTGTTTCTGCGTTTTTTCCCAGTTCTTTCATCAAGTAATAGACAGAAAATGCTTACATTATTCAGGCGAGCGAAGCGAGCCCGCTGATCTCATTCAGACGATACTGTTTGATGGTCGAGGGGGCGGAGCCCCCTGGCTAGACGATATGGCGAGCGAAGCGAGCCTGATGGCTAGTTCTCAATATTATGATGTAATGTGATGAAAATCTATTAATAAGAGAGGAGGGTTGTGTTTGTTGTTTTGTTCGCATCAAAATATGTCAACTTGTGGATTGCATACCGGAAAAACGGTCATGATTTAGATCTCCAAATTTTGCACATAGATTCTAAAATACATCTCGTTCACCTCGAAGCCCAATTCAATTTTCCTTCTAGATTTGCAGAATGAATGTTTAAATTTCATTCATGGAACATAAAAAGATACCATATGTTAATATAGAACTATAATCTAGAGAGACTACCTCTTCGAAACAGATGGTTGAAATTGGTAACTTAATAATACCAGTCCACTTTTGTCAGGTTGGCATTAAGTTGAGGAAGGTTGCTGAACAGATTTGACTTATCTCACTTTATCATGTTGGTACTAAGTGAAAGAACATATCTATACTATAACTAGCCGTCAGGCTCGCTTCGCTCGCCATATCCGTCTAGCCAGGGGGCTCCGCACCTTTATCAGTAACTCGATCATTCTATTCATTACAGAGGAAATCATACGTGATATAAATTCACTCAAATGAATAGTTGTTGTGAATTGTTCAGAGCGAGACCTTATTAGCTTTACTCATATAATATTAAATAATATATAAGAAATCCGCCTAATGGGAGTTTTTCAGGTGATTCATAACGCAGAGGCAGGGAAGCTCTCAGATTAACTGATTGGGTTGGCGCCTGAGAAAATGCCCAATATGGTCTAGCTATAGCATAGATAGCAATCATTTTTCAGATACAATAAAATGATCGGGTACATCTCAAACCAAACAAAGATAGTTCTACTCGCATCCTAAAAACTGGCTTGATAAAATCTGTTGACTACTGAGTCTGTTCATCGGAATTAATTCTCATCAATACGAATTTTGGTTGAATATTCATTCAGTAAACAATAATACATTTTGGAAGACATGACTGTGGTAGGGCTCTTGAGTGGTCCACCAAATGCATCAAATCCCAGTAACCTTCATTAAGATGTATCATTATATTATTGTGTCACCATCATTGTAATCATGTATGATGATAGTACAATTATTATAATGATAGTACTATCAGAATTCATTGTCAATTTACAATAATCAACATTATACCATTAATTCCACTTTGATTGTGGAAGTCTGCGTCGTTGATGTTGGTCGAATTTTAGTAGAAAAATGAATAATATGCATAATTTTACTTTCAAAGATGAGGTTAAAGATTCATCATCAGCTTTTCGAATGAATAGATTTCAACTTGATAATGAAATATGAGATTTATGATTCATTATGATATTATCAATGAGAAAAAAATTCTTTGATTCTTTCATCATGTATCAACTCAAGTATTTATTTCTCCATTTCCATTTGATTGCATTATTTATCAACTACTGTATAATATTTCCCTGGTGGCAATCAATTTCATTAAATTTAGGATTGATAATTAATTTATTTCTCCATATTCAGTTAGAGTTCAGCACTTTCATTAATGAGGTTTCGATTGGAACTTCTCTCGTCAAGAATAAATGCAATATGAATAATTGTTAAGATTAAGCAGCTAACGAGAGCTCTTTCCTAATACTGTAATTCAATGGAGTAGGACCACATCACTTTGTTGGTTACATTAAAGCCTAAGAATAAATTAATGAGCTCTAATATTCTGCAATTTCAGCCATAAAGTAGGAGCTTGGAAGCTGAGCCGGTTTGTAAAAAGTTGAATGTCGTCGTATAATTTAGTTTCATTCCATTAACTTAAGCAACTTCTCTCTGTGGTCGCTTTTACTGTGCATGGAAATTCAAAGCTGTGAGCAAGTAATAAATAATGGTGGAGGTGGGTTCTTTAGATGTTCAGCTTTTTTCATTAGTGATCCTCTAATGTGCTTTATGAAGCTTGTGAGGAATCTCGCAGGTTTGCTGGTTGTAACAGAACTTTTTCACCTCTACCTGCGACTTCTTATCGCACTGTTAGTTACAAGCTCAATATTTAAATGTCAATTATATTACAATTTCGTCTCAAGCTTGTTAGTAGGTTTGGTCATGCTATACAGTCAATTAACAAAACATCAATTCGGATCGATTCTATTTTCGAGGGATGCTTGTTTTTAAGGAGAAGAGGGCTTTTATGGTAAGAAGGCATTGTCTGTTTTTCTTCCACACATGAAGTTGTAAAATTGAAAGTATATAGATTCTGGTCACTTTTAATAAGAATTCAATTTTTATCATTGAAGAAAGAAATATCGTCGAATTAATTTTTAAAATTAATGAATAGAAAAGGTTTCAATTATAATAACCAAATCATTTAATTACATGTTCTCGAATTATTAAAAAGCAATTTAATCCGATTAATTTATTAGAAGTGCCAAAATTCTTCATCAAGCAATAAATGACATTTCTTCCAAAATAACATTGTTCCATTGTTACACATCAATCCAATTTGTAAATGCCATTACACTTGGATATATTTTCATGATAGTATTCCCCTTTTATAAATTACTATATTTTTTGGTATTCCTTAAAAAACAGAAGAAGTTTCCTAATAAAAATAAGATGAATATGAGTCTTTTGGAATATCTATAAAGAAGATGAAAAAGATTGAGTGATGAAGAAGATTTTCTGATGATCATGCAAAAACCAATTAAAATGTTGATGTATGATTATGATTTCAAGTAATTGACTAGAATTCAAGTCATCGATTTGTGATAAACTTATCCATTATTTGATTCGTGTTTTTGATAGAAATATAGAGAGAAGAATAATGGATGATATAATTGGCAATGAAACTTTTCTGTGAAAATGTCTTTCGACTTTAATGCTTCCAAGTTCAATGAACAAAAAACATAAAGATGAGTAAAAATCTGAAGACACAAAGATATGTCAAACATAATAAATTAGAACTGCATATGGCCGAAAGGGGTCTGCAAACTGTAAAATGCATTTTGACTCATGCTCTATTATATTATACCATGCTAGATACATGACATTTGATTATCACACTGGTCCATATTTTGATCATGAATATTATAGCTGTATATTCTGAGAATGCGAGGTTGAATGCAACTTGCTCGAGGAAGTATTGATTGATTCCAGAATGATATGAATAGTATACAGTGTACCACCGCTGTATGGGTTCAGAATTAAAGAATGTAAGTTGGGAATAACATCACAGTCGACGGTGTATCTGAAAGGAGGCATCATGTTATGAACTGCAACTGAGTAGATGGAACGTATGCCAGACTACACTGGAGAATATTAATATGGGAATGAATGAGGAATATCATGGAGATGATGTGTGTAGTGAATAGGAGGCGGGGGAAAGTGGATGGATAGCTACCATTACCATGCTGGAATGGACGACGGTCTTTCAAATGCGGAATAGGACGATGATGATAGCAGTGGTGTAGTGGCGTAGTGGCGTAGCCCTGATTCATTACACATTAAAGGACAAGCTTTTCCTTCCTGCTGCATCACTCAGGCCTATACATTCTCTGAGAAAGTATTCCAGCAACTTTCTTGACTTTCAGAATTATAGTGGCAAGTTGTTTTTTCATTCTACAGATTGCGAATATTTATTCATTCAACAAAAACAAAAATACATGTAATAAAATGATTGGGAATAGAAAAACAGGCCCACAGCCCTTACTATCCCATTCACAATTTTTGATTGAAAATTAGTCCAAAAGAGGATATGATTGGTCAGCACTTCCAAAAACACGTCCTAATCATGAAACATTCTGAATTAAATGTTAATATAGGAAACTACTTCAACTGTAGTAATGAGTTAAAAACCTGGAGAATATTGAATTAACTTGGAAGTTGATTCTTCGTCAATCGCTTCTTGTTCGGAAGAGAATGAAATTGACAAGAAATAGAATGGATATCAATATCAAAATGTGAGAACGAGGATGTTCTTGTGTCAGGAATGAAAGATTCAACTACTTGCAATGACTGTCTCCAATTCAACTCGAGTATAAGTAGTATTGTTCTATAAAACTTGAATCGATCAATTCCAGGTCTTTAGTTTTAGTTTATAGTGTAGTAATGCCCTCCTGGTTCAATAAGATATACATCTAGGTTGACTTACTTTCATTTCTCACTAGCTTACCCGGTGAACTTCGTACCGCCAAAAAGTCAATGTATCTCATGTCACACTTGACTTTATTTGGTGAATCCAAGAAATTTATCTGACCATCAATATTTTCATTCACATCTCAATACGGACTTCCTATGTCATGCAGCATTAATTATTCCGAAAACATATACTTCTTAATCAATTGGTAGTAATATCTATCAGTAGTTTTGAATTAAAAAAAAATAGATGGGTTAAATCAATGTTTCAAAGATAAATTTAATGTTTTTATTAAACGACTAGCCATCAGGGTCGCTTCGCTCGCCATATCCGTAAAGCCCCCGTCTGGACCCCCGACTGGATCGTCCAAAAATGAGATCAGCGGGCTCGCTTCGCTCGCTTATATGTAGACCTCAGCGGAACCTCTGTACCGAATTTGAACGTATTATGTCAATTTGATCTCGAAAAACACCTGTTACTATATCGGCGTATCTTTGGCGAACAAAATTCTTCCACCTCATCTAAACCTGTCTACTGAATTTTTTCAAATATATTTCTATCAATTATTGAAAAAGGTGAGGAAACGCAGAAAAGCTGAGAAAACGCTAATTTTGGGCGTATCTTTGTCGTTATTTCAAATTCCTTCTAACACAACATTATTGCACCCCATCTGAGCTTCTGTAGTAAATTTGAACACTTTCTGTTCATTTGCTCTCGATAAAGCTGAGAAAACGCTAAAAAACGCAGATTTTGGGCCTATCTTTGGAAATTTTTCCAAATCCGTTCTTATTGCTCCTCTAAAGGGCCAACTGAACACACCTACCAAATTTGAAATGTTATGTCATATTTTTTATCATATGTTTGGACGATCCAGTCGGGGGTCCCACTAAACGTCTGGCTAAACGGATATGGCGAGTGAAGCGAGCCTGACGGCTAGTAATATAATATTCCCAAGAATAGCTCTGATTGAAGTAGCAGTACCCAATCAATTTTTCCGCGATAAATCATGTCCTGGATAAATGCATTTCAATCTTCAACTTGTTGCCAACCTAACAAAGTCAACTCAACTTAATGCCAACCTGACAAAATTTTTAATTTAGTTACCAGAACAACTGTTTTGAAGAGGTACTCTCTCTAGATTATAGTTCTATATTAAAATATGGTATGGACATTTCAATTATAATTTTAAGATATCGGAATAAGAAGAATATACATGCTTAAAGACGAACTTTAAACCCTTAAAAACCAACCTTAGAGTTATAATATCGCCAGAAGATTTCTTAGTGCGCCTCTAAAGGGCCAACTGAACATAACTACCAAATTTGAACGTTTTTGGTCCGGTAGTTTTTTAGTTCTGCGAGTGAGTGAGTGAGTGAGTGACTGAGTGCCATTTCACTTTTATATTTATATAGATTCATTGTACGATCTATCATAGGGTGACGAGTTTCTTACAGCCGGTAACTTTAGATGCTAAATCATATTATCATAATAAATGATCTTGAATCATGATCATCTTTCCGTTCGTCGGTAGCCGCTCGGCCGAAAATTTCGAAAACATAGGTCTGTAAAATGGATTAATAAATAATAATTATTAGCCCCCCTATTAAAATTTCTGGTCAGAAACCATCCCCAATATTCACTTAACTTATTCCCAAAGTTTCATGCCGTTCTGTCAAGTAGTTTTCAGGTCTATAGGGAACAAACAAAGATACAAACAAAAAAACACACAGACATTCATTTTTATAAATATAGATAATAAAATTATATTGTTGAGTTTTCTAGCTCTACAGGAAAAATATATAATAACAAAACATATATTTCAGAGTTTCTTTTATATTCTCAGTATCTCTAGTTCGCTTCTGATAGCAAGAAATATTTTTTTTTCAAATTAAATAAGTTTTGACACCTATTTCATAAAGCGTGATAAAATTCTTGCCAAGCATTAAGACGATTTCTGTAGAGGAGTTTTGAAATGTGTAAAAAGCAGAGGAGAGATGAGCTTTATCGCAATGAGAGATCATTACGGCAACGGAAGCAGAGTAGAGTGGGGATGATTCAGGACAGCCACAAGTAGAGATGAGTCTGATTCCCCTCATTCATTCACTGGAATCTGGGGGCAATATTGTTTCGTTGCTCCAATTAATTTCTGCCGTCGTCGATCTCTACAAACTGAGATCTTACATTCGAACAGAGCCTCATCATAATCTTCATCGGCGCTCATTCAGGTGGAAATATCAGGGACACGGTAATATCATTTTCTATTCATTAATCCGTTATAAGTTCCAATGTCGGAGTAATCCGACTCAAGACGACAGCCGATTCGTTCGGAGAGCTTTTCGATTTCGGTTTCATTATAGAATGAATGCAAAGCCTTCTTTGATGTTAGGCGCCATATTAGTTTATCGATCTTCTCACAAAACTTCATTATCTGGTTGTGATTCTCAGTGAATCAAACCTTAGTTTCGTATTCGAGGAAGGAGGAAGACGTTTTGAATATTATTCTATAAACATATACTGTTGAAATGAGGGATCTCGGAGAACCTCACATTGATAATAAATCCCACCTCTTTTATATTATTGTTACTGTGAAGGGTTTGCACCTTATCTCACATATTCAGGCTAGTGTGATCTGAGACGTACCCTTTAAGTCATCTCACATCGCCATAGAGTAGCCTGGAATACGTCTTTTGGAAGACGTAGCCTTAATTTATGAAACAGATAGTGACCGAGAAAATCGGACTCCTGGGTTTGGATCTTAGAGGACGGAGTTGATCCAAAGGTCCGGGACGTACAAACCGGAAAGTACAGGACGGACGTTGGCCCCGATCAACAGGGGCCTCTGTTGATGAGTTTTGAAGGTCCTGAGTCACAATAGCACTGGGTAGTACTTGAGACCTATACTGTAAGATACACTGTTTGTAGTCATCAGCTTTTACTCTATGGAGATATGGATCAGATAATATAAAAGGTAACTTTCTATAACTTCTAAATGGTATTAACCATCTCCATGGACCATTGCAATAGAAACTATTGTCATAGAGAGAAGAAAGCGTAAGAACTTGTATCAGTTGTCTCTATGTATTATACAGGTATTGCTCTAAATTTTTTATGTATACCTATATCAATACCTGTATTACGTATATCAATATACGCTGAAAACGTAAACATCGATGGAAGGACAAATTAATCACGAATTATTTTATAATAATATTTGGGATGATGGGTATGTGACTTACTGGTGGGGTCAATGCCCTTGTCACGTGGACAGCGCTGCGTGGCGGTAGTCCCGGCGCGGGTTGGAGGCCAGCACAGAACCTGGTCCCACGTCCAGTTGCAGTACAGCACTACAACAAACAAGCATTACAAATGAAAGCGTTACAAGTGTTACAATGAAAATGACGAATCAATTTACAGTACGTTTATTTCAATATAAATCATGTTGTTAAGCTCCTGCAATTGATTGATAATAATAATAATAATCAATCAGTAATGTAAAAGTGTCTATATATAGAGGAAATCAACTAGGTATATCAACTAATAGGAAGCTGGGTTTCACCAAAGCTATTAACAAAATGTTAATAACTTAATCCTTATAGATTCTATTAGATTGAATGGAACTTGACAAATACATATGTTCATCATGTGTATGATAAGATATGTTCAATCTAATAGAATCTATAAGCATTAAGTTATTAACTTTGGTGTAAACGCAGCTTTAGGATAAGATATGGAGAACAGATCGATTAAATCTGAAGAAAATAGTCAATTCCTATATAGATGAAACTAGCTTACCCGGCA
>NW_024093325.1:0-11827 GCF_014356525.2 Nilaparvata lugens | reverse complement strand
GAGCGGTCTTGGGCGGGTCGAATGGCCGGATTTCAGGTTTGTCGCTTAGACCGTATTCGAGTTCGCCGAAAGAGGACAGCAGTCCGGCACCGAATGCCTTGATTTGACCGTTCTGTCTGCATAGGCCGAACTCCACTGTAACCAGTAACACTGCAAAACAATAGTCGGGAATTTAAATATTACAGTACAGAATATGCACAGCAATACAGGAAAACATGATGGACAAGAATAACCATAGAGAAACTATAGTGTAAGTAGATATCCCATGGTATAGGGCATTATGTCGCAATTTTTACTGTTATCTCAAGCCAATTACTGTTGATTATTGTCGAATTTTACTGTTTTGTTGGGGTGAGAGTGTGTGAACGGCACAATATGAGAGACTACCAGTGTCACACAGCTTCACGGAAAGAATTACATGAACTAGCGGCTTGAGATAACAGTAAAAGTTGCGACATAAACGCCCTATATCATGGGATATCTACTTAAACCCTACAGAGACACACTTACTTTATGCTAACACAGTAGACACACTGGGTGTTGAACACCCCAATTTAATTTTGCATTTTTCTTGAAAATAAGAAAAAACAAGTACTTAGACCATACTTCATCATTTCTTAATAATATTTGTTCCAAGTGCATACAGAAATCAAAAGTAGAGCACTGCTTATCAATATTTATACTAATTTTAGATGTACTGTAATATTACATTTTTCTTCTCACATGGAATCGAATCTTCAATTCGAGATCTATGGAACTTTATAGTAAATGTCAGAGTCATCAATAGACAGACAAACTTTTTGATGGAGAATTTATTATCGTAAATGTTTGTTGCATTGTTCCATGGTGTCACGAGGCAGGGTTAACAAATTACTAGATAAATAGTTTATTTAAATAGAATATGTATAAAATTTAAAATAATAGTTTCAAAATGAAGTTTTATTGAGAACAGATGTAGAATGTGAATTCTAAACTTGTAAGTTATAATATTTTGGTGACGTGTCTGTAATGTTGGAGGCGTTGGCTTCGTGACTTGCAACTTAAATTTTTCCTGTTCTTTCTTCTTCTGAAAACATGGCTGGCTTTTGTGTGTGTAATTTTGTGCTCTGATTATTGTCTGTTTAAGGAATTTATTAATGTTTTAAATTGAGTTTTATACAAGTTTATTGTGTACTAGTTGGTTATTAAATAGCTGTTTGTATTTCAAGCCAATAGCCACTGTATTTCAACTGTAAACTAGATAAGTATTTTAGTTCGTAATAACTCTGAAATAATTAGGCTTAAGATATATTTTCTTTGTGTATTTGTGTAAATTCATCTGAAGATTTAAGTTAATTTGCTCTGAAAACTGGATTTCTCATTCATAGGCAATAGATCCATTCACAGTTTATCAAGAATCTATTTCATTGGAGCCGACAACTATCCTTAGGTTGATAGGTGTTAAATGCTTCCCAACCGTTTAAGGAAAAATTGGTAGCACGGCAAATGTTACCCCTGTGGTGGGACCGAATTACAAAATAAATATGTCCCAAATGTACACCATGAAATCCCTGGTTATAGAAATTATTAGTAGATAGATATCTTGATAGGTTATGAATGGTTTGTTGCTGAGGGGGAAGTCGGTTCAAGAGAGATCAAGTTTTAATGAATCGGTGCATATTCAAAATGGCAAACATTAAAAATGATATAAATCTTATAGAGTTCTTAACACAAAGGTTTGATAAGCTAGATGCTAGGTTTGATGAGCAAAATGCTAAGTTAGACCAAATATTTAAAAATCAAAATGCTAGGTTGATGATATGAAGCAAGAATGTACTAGCATTAGACTAGAGCAGGTTAGTATAAACCTTCTATTGAAAGATGCACATGAAAAATTGAGTGAGAATCATGAAGATGAAAACAAATTGAAGCATGATAATAGTAGTGTTAAGATACAAGATCAGCTCATTCAAGTTTTTGACAATGTAGGCCTAGTTACTGTGGTTGAAAAAGTCAACCATAGTGAGACAGTAGAATTGAATAAAGAAGTAGGTAGGGAGTTGTCTTCACTGAAAGTCAACTATCATGAAAGTAATATTGCTACATTGAAGTTAGGAAAACTATAAGTAAAGTGAATGTTTACATGAGACAGGTTCTGTAGAGGTTAGGAACAATGTAAACAAAATGAATCTTGCTTTGAATCAAGTTGATGAGTTCAACTTTCAATGAGAATTGAAAAGGTGTATGCTATGCATTCTCAAGTGAACATGACTAACTTTTGCAAGCAAAATGGCTTGTTGAAACAAATGAACCTATGAATAAAATCATGCTATTGAAGAAAACAAAACGCAAAGTCACCATTGATGTTATTAGTATTCAAAGGTTGTTTCAAGTTGCTTATTTACAAGATGATGACTGTGAGTCACATGATGAAAGGGTATCCCCAGCACACAATGATTAGGAATCCTGTGTTATGCCGGGATTCAGAATAGCATAATCGCTACGCAGTGTATGGTAAGAGTCCATAATTGTGTCTTTTTCTTTCCTGTAGCCTATTTTTCTTGGCCCTTAATCTTTTCAATTTTCGATTCTTTCCTGTCTTTGTGTAATATTCAGTAAATTTCTTCTATGATGCATATCTTAACCAATCTTGTTCATAGTCATTTAAATTTGTATTTTTTTCTGAAATAATATTAGAAGTTAAAATAGTAGCTTATTTTCCTAATCTTTAAATTGTTGATAAAACCTAACTTTTCCAAAATCTATCCACTGTAGGTAAAGAATTGTTTGCTTGTGGTATATTTTTTCATCATGTATCACTTATTTGAAATGTGTGTTGTTTTAGGGAATTTATTTACCCAGTTTCTTTTCTCTTTTTTGTATTTTTTAAGGAACTTATTTACCCATTATTCATCTTGATCATCTTTGTATTATAATCTGAAATGTTTGTACTTATTATACAGTCTTTAAATTTAAATTATTTAAAAAATAAATGGTTCAATTAAAACGTTTTGTTATATTATTATTGAAATAAGTTTTTGTGATTGATATCTTTTTCAAAATTTTTAAATTGTTTGTTCTATAAATTTTGATATGATTGATTATCGTTTGAAATGGATGCTGGAGTGTATGTAGAATTTTTAGTGGGGTTTGTTGATTAGAATTTTGCTGGTATGTGATTGTTTTTTGAGATGGAAACCCATTATTGCCTAAAGAAGGAATAACAGAGGTTATGACTTAGAGAGGCAGTAATGCGATAATATTTTTGTGTTGATTACTTATGTTGATTGCCATAGATGCAAAACAATGATTAATAATGTTGATTGCCATAGATGCAGATTACTTATGAATATTGTTTGCCTTTGAAGCAAAATATTAGTGATGTTTTGAATGATTTCTTGTTTAATGATTGATAGTAAAGTTTTGTCGTGAAATGTAGCTTGTGTTCAGAACATTGAAAAGTCAAATAAACTATAGTATCCGACAAATGATGATAATATATTAAATAATTTGCTTTTTATACAATTTTTGAACACAAAATTAAAAACTAAATAATTTGAAACCCTGAATGATAAATCATAAATGTGAAATGAACTTGCTATAAATGAAATGTTATATTAAATGATAATGAAATGCAGATATATTATGAAATGATTGTGAATAGAAGACCAATTGTCTGAAATTATTGAAATATGTATTGAAATTAAATTTGTTGTGATGATCTGATGTTTTTTACAATTTGATAATGATACAGGTGTTATGAAATTATATTTCTATTTTGAAGAATGGATTAAATGTTGATATTTGAACAGTGAATAGATTAAAATGATTTTTTTTAAATTTATCATTGATATGTCCATATTTCACAATTTATGTATTGCTGACTGTATAATAAGATGTTAACAAATTTCAATTTCATAAATAGTTAAAAATAATTTTCATGTGTATTAGATTGTATTGATAGCCTAATCAAGTTTTTCTTTTAGTTTATAAGCATTTTAAGATAACAGGTACAGCACAGACATTAACATTGAAATAGTTATCATGTGAATCTCGAAATCAGCAACAAGTGAACGCCATGAAGAGTGTTAAGAACATTTGGGTGATTTTCGAACTAGTGTGACATAACTACGCCAAAATCTACGCCAAAATCTACGCTGCGGCCTACACTAATAACTACGCCAATTCAACACCATAACTACGCCTAAATCTACGCTGCGGCCTACACCAATAACTACGCCAATGTCAACACCAATAACTACGCCAAAATATGCCGATGCCTGTGCTGATGCCAACGCCAATATCTACGCCAATGCCTGCGCCGAAGCCAATATCTGCGCCAATGCTGATGCCAAAATCTGCGCCAATGCTGATGCCAACGCCAATAACTATGCAAATGTCAACACCAATAACTACACCAATGCCTGTGCCAATGCCAAAATCTGCGCCAATGCTAATTCCAATGCCAATATCTACGCCGATGCCTGCGCCAATACCAATGCCTGCGCCAATGCTGATTCCAAGCCTGCGCCAATGCCAATAGCTATGCCAATGCCAAAATCTGCGCCAATGCCGATGCCAACAACAAAAATCAACGCCGATGCCTGCGCCAATGCCAATATCTGCGCCAATGCTGATACCAATGCCTATGCCAATGCTGATGCCAATGCCAAAATCAATGCCGACACCAAAGCATACGCCAATAACAATGCCAACGCTTATTGCTGACTTTTATCTCAAACTTCAACACTACTGCATACCTGGAGGTAATATGTCATCCATGTTCACATTCGCAACTTTGAATCAGAAGAACAGTCACAGTATCATGAACGAATTGATTCAAAAAATCCTCTCCTAAATTATTCCTGTATGCAGAACTCTAAACCTTGAAAGCTGAAAATATCAAAAAACCAAACCTTACCTAAATTAATCCTCACCTAGATTAATCCTGTATGCAGCGTCTATCTCTTTTCCAAAAAACGAATTACATTGTCATTTCAAGCCTGAAATGTACATGTATAATTATATGATACAAAATTATGTGACTCTGTATTGAATTTGCAATGCAGCCGTCTACTACAAACATGAAGCAATGCTAACTGAGATGTCACCTGTATCGAGTTTGGTATGCAGCCGTCTACTACAAGCATGAGGCAATGCTAACTGAGATGTCACCTGTATCGAGTTTGGTATGCAGCCGTCTACTACAAGCATGAGGCAATGCTAACTGAGATGTCACCTGTATCGAGTTTGATATGCATCAGTCGACTACAAGTATCAGCCCAACACTACGTGCATCCAGATCAGCCAACACTTAACGTCATCACATTGGAGTCACACTTAATGAAAATCTACTGAGTGCCTTAACGGACTGTTTTCCAAAATGTGCATCAATAAAATCAACCGCGTCAATAGTGAAAGAAATGAACATTTTGATTTATTGAAATTTTATGTGAAATTAAATGTAACAATTCATCAATTCATTTAAAAAAATAATAATAATAATAATAATTTTTTTTATTCAACATACTAATTTTTTTTAGCAATAAAAATTAAATTTTTCTATCTATTAAATTTATGTGCAATTTCAAAAAACTATTCTTTACATATTAAACTTTCTGTTGAGATATTTTTTCTTTAAATTATAAAGCTAAATCAAAATGTAATATTGATATTCTATATTTTGAAATATTGTTTGGAAATATAACAATGCTATTGATGAATTTTTATAATAATTTCAATTATAGTTGACATGTAATGTTTTTCTAGAAAAAATTGTTACTGTTCTCGAATTTAATTTTCAACAATTTTCATTAGGGTCAATGTAATTTTTTTTCTTTAAATTTTCAAACAGTAAAATTTTTTATGTCAAGAGGGGGTATTTGTAATATTACATTTTTCTTCTCACATTGGAATCGAGTCTTCAATCGAGATCTATGGAACTTTATAGTAAATGTCAGAGTCATCAATAGACGGACAAACTTTTTGACGGAGAATTTATTATCGTAAATGTTTGTTGCATGTTCCATGGTGTCACCGAGGCAGGGTTAACAAATTACAGATAAATAGTTTATTTAAATAGAATATGTATAAAAATTTAAAATAATAGTTTCAAAATGAAGTTTATTGAGAACAGATGTAGAATGTGAATTCTAAACTTGTAAGTTATAATATTTTGGTGACGTGTCTGTAATGTTGGAGGCGTTGGCTTCGTGACTTGCAACTTAAATTTTTCCTGTTCTTTCTTCTTCTGAAAAACATGGCTGGCTTTTGTGTGGTAATTTGTGTTCTGAATTATTGTCTGTTTAAGTGAATTTATTAATGTTTTAAATGAGTTTTATACAAGTTTATTGTGTACTAGTTTGTTATTAAATAGCTGTTTGTATTTTCAAGCCAATAGCCACTGTGTTCAACTGTAAACTAGATAAGTATTTTAGTTCGTAATAACTCTGAAATAATTAGGCTTAAGATATATTTTTCTTTGTGTATTTGTGTGATTCATCTGAAGATTATAAGTTAATTTGCTCTGAAAACTGGATTTCTCATTCATAGGCAATAGATCCATTCACAGTTTATCAAGAATCTATTTCATTGGAGCCGACAACTATCCTTAGGTTGATAGGTGTTAAATGCTATTCCAAACGTTTAAGGAAAAATTGGTAGCACGGCAGTACGTATGTTCCGCCTAAGTGTTGGAGCTCTAATCCGGTTTGAACGAATGGCTTGATCATTGCCAATGACAACTTCATCAAAAACTCACGTCTCTTCATTTTATTGTTTGAATTTCAAGTTGTAGAGAATCATAGCATTCATTCCAATCTGATCCATCATCCCATACCACATTCGTAGTGACAATACAAGTAAATCTTTGTAATGAAAGTGTTTGATAAAAGTCTACGTAAAATACACTCTGGGGGTTAGACACCCCAAACGAAGAACAAGATGAGCTGGTGACCTTGCAGAATGCTATTACTGACTGGAAGGGTGGAGATAGTTGACAATACTACAAACCTAATTTAGACTGGGCATAAATCTGTTTGATATTGTCAACTGCAGAACAAAAAAAATCCTGGGGTGTGAAACACCCCAGTGTGTCTCTTTAGGGTTAAGCTATTGTTTCTCTATGATATAACTTTGAAGAAGAAAAATAATCTATAGAGATCAAAAATTGTATAGGATTTTTTTTGTGTAGTTGAGAAGTTGATATTGTGGTAATTATTCATATTGAATAAGAAGACTAAGAATTGTCGAAAACCACAGATTTTATTGACAGTTAGAAAGACCGGTTTCGGTTGTTACACCATTGTCAGTCTCTGATAAACAATCAGAGATTGACAAAGGTATAACAACGAGACAGGTCTTTCTAACTTTCAATAAAATCTGTGGTTTTTGACAATTCTTAGTCTTCTCATTTAATTTTTATAGGAATTGGTACGTAAAAAACTAACCTCACCTTGAACTGTTTCATCAACTGAATTTGGAATAAAAATAGCACAAAGACTACTTTATTATTGTCTCTACCAATGTTCTACATCAGTGTCATTTGTATCGTAAATGAATAAAACAATATTACAAAAACTACAGTGTTCAAATATACAGAAAAATATGATGCAAGAAGATGCAATACAATAAGAAGAGAAAGAGACAGATGTCAGTAGATATTCTCTAGAGAGGAGAAAAAATATATAACACCAAAGAAAAAGAAAGATAACAACATGTTGAAAGAAGAGGTGAGAAAGAAGAATTGAGAATGGATAGAGAAGGAAATGAAGGTCGAGAAGGAGGAGGAGGAGTAGGAGAGAGGGGGGGGGGAGAAGGGTAGGGTGAATGTGAATATTGAGGAAGCGTATGATAAAAATTTAATTGAATTTCCTCTTTTAATTAAAAGAGGAGGAGTAGGGTAGGAAGAGGAGGAGGAGGAGGAGGAGGAGGAGAAGTAGGGAGGGAGAAGAACAAGAACTACAACAACAACAAGATCTGAGACACTTATCACCTACAATTCGGAAGTAAAATAGCACAAGGACTCCCTTATTATTTTATCTACCAATTTTATTACATTAGTGTCATTTGCATTGTAAATATACTGTATATAAACTAGTAGTTCTGTGAATAGTAGACCTCGCGCTCAGTAAGTTACATTGACCTGTTGTTATGTTTTCTCAAAAATTAATAAATAATTTATCAATTTAAAATGTCTAGAAAAAACCCTAAATAAACATGAAGCTTTCTGTCCTATCGTACCGTGACGTGTCGTCCCGGAATGTGAGTGTGAGCGCTGTTATCAGGTCTGGCTGAAACTGTCTACACGTTGATGGAAAGATACATTTTCAAGATGTTCGATGTTTTTTGAACGGGTAGTATTAAGGTGCGTACAGACTTTCGCTCTGCTCCGCAACCGAATGTCACTCCAGCAGAGCGATTGTGATCGACCGGCGAGCAACAGTGGTTCGACCGGGGAACGCGAGAAGATCTAACATCTTCCGTAACGTTCATGATGGGTGCGTGGGCGGAGCGACTGTGGTTCGATGGTGGTACGAGGGCGGTACGAGGGCGGTACGAGGGAGGAGCGTGCTCGGTGCGGGTTGAAGCGCGAATATGTGTACGCAGCTTTATAATCCACTAGACAGCTGATTTATGATGACTAATTGTAAAGTCTGATTTTACGGTAATATTGGCGTTCAAAGGAGATCCTTTTCCTCTTGTATTATCCATAAAATGCGAAATTTCAAAAAAATCGTATGTATACGTCGACGCGAAATTCAAAAAGGAACATACATGTAAAATTTCATGAAAATCTATTGCTGCATTTTGCTGTAAATGCGGAACATAAAAACATGAATATAAACAAAAATATAAACATAAAGAGAAATGCTATCGACTTGAATCTTAGACCTCACTTCGCTCGGTCAATAAATAAGAGTACCATAGTAGAGAATGTTTGAGTTCGGTTTACACTCACAGTAGCAAGTTTCTCGATATAATCGTCAGGTGCACCAGAGAGGCCAGCCCTATCTCCTGGGAGAACTGGGCGAAGTCGGGGTCGGCGAAGAGGGGCACGTGACCAAGCAGCTCGTGGCAGATGTCGGGCTCAGGGTGTAGAGGGGGGCCGAGGGTGGCGAATGTACTGGGTAGAGTGGAACACGCGGAACGCCAACCCCGCCAGGAAGTCGCGCGACGACAGGAGACCGGCCACTGGGCGAAGGGTGAAGCCGGTGCTGTCTGAAAAATGGAAACAGAACTGTAGAGAACAAGAAACAGGTTAAGGTTTGGTTTCTAGGACAAAGTTATAATTTAATTTTACAAAATCTAACACAATTTAAGAAGTCAAGTATATTATGATGTTATAGACCTGTTTATTGTTTTACAATTTATTGTAAATATTGACTTGTCCTGTACTTTCTTGTATTGTTTATGGCTTAATAAATATCTAATCTATTATAGCTTGTGTAAAATAAATTGAGACTTGGCCCTCCATCCAAAGAAATTACAGGGTTGCCAAATCGTGTAAAGTTGCAACTTTTTCAAATTTCTAATTCAACCTCAGAATTGGATGTAGAGTATCATCCCCGATATCCTAGTAGTACTAAAAAAGGCAGGGTTGAAGGATTGAAAGGAAATTTAACTTTTATGATAAAATTGGAAACATCACGGAGATTTGTTTTTATTTTGAATATTACTCCTCTCAGAATCATGGGGCGTCGTATGCGTAATAATTATTTATCCAAATAAACGGGGAGAATGTCTCCTTTATATTGGTGTCTGGATCATTCTCATCCGACTTATAGTTATTTTTTAATTAATGATTATGTTCTCAATGTCGAGACATTTCGAGGGAAAAATGAAATAAAGATAAAGATATTTATCAAGCCATAAACATTACAAGAAAGTACAGGCCAAGTCAATATTTACATATTTTATCAATATTTTGTGTAAAACATACACAAAATCTATAAAAAGATATCACAAAAACTCAACATATATCGTCAGAATAATTCAAATAGCCTAAAGAATGTCATATGAATAAGCATGTCACAGCCAGCAATCCAGCCACGTGTATTAAATACTACAGACATTATGAAATAAACATATTTATCTATCAGTGAGGAACTTTTCCTCACTATAATACGCTTTCTCCGCAAGAAAAGTATACAGATCTTTTTTAAAAGTTGCAGATGACATGGACAGAGATCTAGGTAGCTTATTAATAGTCTTAGACTATATAGTTACATAGGTTCGAGGGTCTTTGTCGGAAAACTTCAATCTATGCTGAACAATACATGGATTGTCACTACCTCGTGTATTATAGCCATGCATATCAGAATTAGTTTTGAATGAGTCTAAGTTATTAGCAATAAAAAGAACAACTCTGTAGATGTAAATACATGGTAAAGTTAAAATTTTTAAATCTATGAAGGCATCTCTACAGGGGTGATTGTAATCAAGCTCAGCCAAATACCGTACTGCACGCTTCTGTAGAATGAAAATTTGTTGAGTGTTTCCAATAGATGTACTTCCCAAAGCTCAATACAATAGACAAGATGAGTGTAAATCAGAGAAAAGTAGGCGATAAGTAGGCCTATACAGATTTTGCTACGTTTAATGGTACATACTTTACAATATATCTTAAGACAAAGAGTCCCTTACTAATTTTTGCTAATTTACTAAATTTTTGACATGCTAGAACTTTTTTGTTTCAAAGATAAGTAGGTGGTGAAAGCGAGAAAGTTTCTCAGAATAATTGAAATTATTTTTCCAATTGTCCAACGTACACGGAAGAGCGTATTTTGACCTCTCAGGAGTTACAAAGTCAAGGATAGCGGCTGGGATATAGGCCTATCTATTGAACGGATATTGTCTAGGGTTCAAATAAAATCAGTCAACCAAAATAAACTTTTATAAAATCGTATGCGGTGCAGGAGCGATTGGCTAAACACCTAATACTTTAAAGAAGAGAGTCAGGGTATTATTAAATAAATACCTAAATAGATTATTATTTATTATTTATACATACAAAATCGACTGATCATTCAAATCTCAAGACAGCTCTAAAGGTTCACCATGGGTATTTTCTTTCACTTATTAGATTTAGTATTTGTTTTGGGGGGCTGGAAGAATTCATTTGAACACATACTTAAAAATGCAGAAAAAGCACTTCGGATTTTGGGGGAGTGGGTCCATCTTTCTCCTGTAAGACCATATTCAAGGCACTCCGACTACTTACAGTTCCAGCGATATACTTCCTTGAAGTTGTTTCGTTTGTGTTCAAAACAAAAATATTTTTAATGCTAACCGAATTTGTCATACTTATGAAACACGAGGTAAAAATACAGGATTATTCCAGTTCCCTATCCATAGACTGACTCTTCTCGAAAAGGGACCGTATTATTCAGGACTCAAGTGTTTTAATTGCATTCCCGAGGATATAAGGCTGTGTAGCAGCTATAAGTTATTGTTTCAAAGATAATAAGGACACTGGTAGAGGCTTGTCCTTATACCATTGAGGAGTGTTTTAGAGCATTCATGTGACTCCATTCTAAAAATGACATGTTGTATGCCACTTGAGCACCGCTCAGAATTTGTGGCTTCACACAACAAAAATATAATAATAATAATAATAATAATAATAATAATTCAACTGATCTCACCTAATAACTCTTCAAGTTCAAGCAGTTGAGAAGGAAAATGGTTAAGTGGTTAACAATAAAAGAAAAGTAATTAATTACCGTAACAAATTAAAACAATTGAGTAAGCAATCGGTTAATGAATCTGTTAAAAAATAAACTACTATTTGCAAAGCAAAAATAATCGGGGACCTATTCAAAAAGCCAAATCAAACTAACCTGAATTG
>NW_024093324.1:0-13083 GCF_014356525.2 Nilaparvata lugens | reverse complement strand
TGTGGCTTCACACAACAAAAATATAATAATAATAATAATAATAATAATAATAATTCAACTGATCTCACCTAATAACTCTTCAAGTTCAAGCAGTTGAGAAGGAAAATGGTTAAGTGGTTAACAATAAAAGAAAAGTAATTAATTACCGTAACAAATTAAAACAATTGAGTAAGCAATCGGTTAATGAATCTGTTAAAAAATAAACTACTATTTGCAAAGCAAAAATAATCGGGGACCTATTCAAAAAGCCAAATCAAACTAACCTGAATTGCAAATAAAGATCAATGAGAGCTGCAGTGAAGTGGGTGTATTAAAGGAAGCTGTTAAATGGTTGATTGGCATAGGGTGGGCTGGAACCGAGGGTTCACTCCAATCCTATGCTTCTTAATCTCACAATTCAATAAAAATAAATTGTCACAGTCTTGAGTCCTCTTGCTCTTTTTTCTAGCTCTTTCTTTCATTTAAGCACTCTCCACAAATGGTGACAAAAACAGTGGTAGGGAAGTGCAATAGTCTGTAGATTGCACTCTATCATACTAGCTATAATGTTAGGCTAACTTAGTATTAAGAATATACTATATATTATATAATATATATATTATATATTATTTGCTTATAACTATTTCAAAACTTGATTACCTTTTGTTATCAGCTTGCTCATAGGAACTCTCCCCCATTCACGACGTATAGTCTTCTTGGGGGATTCCACTTTTCAATAATGTTATAATTTTGAACAAAATAGTAGAGTAATTTATCTTTATATTTATTGTGCTATTGTAACTGAACTATATTGTAAAAATTTGTAATTTCATGTGGAAATGAATTGAATTGGAAAAATTGAATTGATGTAATTACTCGGTACTAAGTAATCACTAAGTGCTCTCCGCTACTACATACACAATTATTGTCATACAGTTTTATCCACTCCAAACCGACTGTCAGCAGAATAATATATGGTTTGGTGTCAACACGGAATTGTAGTTCATAATCAAATAGCCTACACTTCTCATATTCTTACATGCTACGACTCATTAGAGCTTTTTCCAAATGCAAAAAACGATTTTTCATATTTAACATGATATTAACATATTTTTGATCGATTCCAATATAGTTTACTATCCTGTCTATGATGATTGTCCATACTAAAAGCCTCCTAAAAGTGTCTAGTGAACTCTAAAGGTAGGCGCACATAGATCGTCATCAGACGGACGGCACGCATCGGACGGATCGGACGATTAGATTTGATGCATTGTTTTCAATTGGAGTGCGCATACCTATTCGCAGCTTATAGGCATGGGCATTCCAATTGAAAGCAACGCATCTAATTTAATCGTCCGATCCGTCCGATGCGTGTCGTCCGTCCGATGACGATCTGTGTGTGCCTAGCTTGAAGCTCCGCACATAGATCGATTTTTGTTCGTACGATATTTTGCCGTCCTTATGAATTCTATCAGATTAAACAGAACTTGACAAACATCATCAACTGTTTGAAATCATCGGTTTAGTCTTATAGAATTTATAAGGACGGCAAAATACCGTACGAACAAAAATCGAAGAGTCTATGTGGGGCTTAACTTAGTGATATAGAGCAGTAAACTACCATCTATTTATTTGATATAAAAGCTCACAATCTAATAGATAGCCATGATGGGACCATATTAGTAAACTTGAAACTCCCAGCATCAATGCTTCTTTAACCAATGCTTATATTTCTAAGTGAATATAATTTGCACACATGCGAAAGATCAGTCAATGTTTCCTATCAATCAACGCTAAACTTTACAAATAAATTTCACTAGTACACAACCCATGTAGAAGATTAGTCAATGTTCTCTATGAAACCAATAAACCTAAAGATGAAAATATTGAAAATTGCTAGTTCAAATGCTAGTTCATGAATAATTCATTAATATTGAACGAAAATCCCAGTAGCTGCAGTAGCCGAAGTTTTGGAGTTATTTACATCATTGAATTGGAATTTTCGTTGATAGTAAATAACCGATAAACCCTGGAAACAATGTCAACATTACAATTTTAAGATTTCAAGATAAATTTATAATAATATAAATTATTTTATTATCCTGTTTGAGGTTTTGCTTGACCACTCTCCCCCTGGGCTCCGACCCCCAAGGGAGAGTGACAAGCGATTTTACCAGATTATTATTTAAGCGATTTATAATTATTATTATCATTCACGCTTTTGCGGATTATACAAATAAGAGTGGCATTAAATGAGATCTCCAATTTTTCTCTATTATTCAGATTGTTCTTATCAGCCTACATTTAAACTACCAGGTACATTGCAGTGTTTGACGTACTATACTTGCCGTATCTAGTAGAACTGATTTTTGCATTTTTTCTACTAGATTGTCTCAAACGTCAATCATTTTGCAGAATTTCACTGTTGTTTTTGGTATCAGCCCTCCCACGGTTATAATATATATTGATATATTGACCTTGTGCAAGCCATACATATCTTTGAGTTAAAATTATTGTTATTATTATTATTAAATTATTATTCTCCCATCATTCGTCATTCTTGCTTTATTTATTATTCTTCATTTTTTTTGGTTTGTTAGATTTCTTTTTATAAGTGTATTTCCATTTTTTCATATTATCAATAATTTGTAATATTTTTCATCTGGGGGTACCAGGACGAAGGAAGAAGGAAAGGAAAGGATTATCATTTGAATAATGATATCGTATTGTAATTTCCATCTGTTGATTCCAAGATGAGTAGCAAGCAATTCATTTGCTTTCATTCATTTTCAAGATGAGTTCCCAATTCAACCAAAGCCAGTATTTTCAAATAAATTCCACGTTCCTAGGAGGGAGAGATGAGTCTATATTTCCAATTGAACCAATGATAACAGCAGACATTGTTTCTCGTGAGATATATATTCGACCAAGCGAAGTGAAGTCTAAGATTTAAGTCGTCGGTTTTGCATTTCTCTCAATGTTTATATGTTCCGCATTTACGGCAAAACGCAGCAATAGATTTTCATTAATTTGGCAGACATATTCCTTTTCAAATTGCGCGTCGACATACAAACAATCTTTTTGGAAATTTTGCATTTAAAGGCTAATATGAAAGGAGAAGGAGCCGCCTTCATACGTCAATTTTAGAGTAAAAATCGGACTATAGAATTATTCATCATAAATCAGCTGTCGAGTGGATTATAAATTGCAGGCTTTGACACGTGCGATACAATATCTCAATGTAACTTGGTGAAAAAACAGCTGTTGTGTGAAGGTGAACTATTAATTGCATGCAGTGAGGCATGCAATTGATAACTTGAAGTAGCGTAGTATTTTCCCCCGACTTTTCTCTGCTTTCAACTCGGTAAGCTTTTGATGATAGTAGCTGTTTATATCGAATTATTAGCATTGTCGATACAACAACTAGAACATTAGTCATTCATACAACGATATCTCGCCGACACGACAGGACAGAATTTACTTTGATGGACAGTATTAGAGGAGACTGTGTTAAATAACTGCGTGAGGACTACTGTTCACAGAACTACTAGTGATATTTATCCATAATAAATCACTGGAATATTGCTTAAAAATATCACACATTAATCAAGAAGTTACAATGTAGTAATATTTCAGTGTTTTATCACAAAGATGACAGCTCACAGTGAGCTCTACTACTTACACACGTTCACACCTCATGCAGAAGATTAACCTCACTTACCTCAAATGTAGTCAGCGTCGTAGTCGTAAACGCGGCTTGTTGCATCATGCCAAACATGTGTTAGGACATCGCTTACCTGCACAGAGAACAAATCGAATACATTAGACACACAACAAAGACACAACTGTTTCAAAATTCGAATATATTTGCATGCAATAGTCTCTCTCATGAATACTTAACAATAGGTTGGTGAGAGACAAGGATAGTATATTTGAAATCTTGTGTAAGAGACAAGGATAGCGATTTACTATGTTAGTGAGAGACAAGATTTCACAAACCTAAGCTGAGAGACAAGGATAGCAATTAACAATGTTAGTGATAGACAAGGATTAGAGAGAGACAAGGATTAGAGAGAGACAAGATAGTAATTCACAAACCTAGGCTGAGAGACAAGGGTAGCGATCTACTATGTTAGTGATAGACAAGGATTAGAGAAAGACAAGATAGTAATTCACAAACCCAGGCTGAGAGACAAGGATAGCGATTCACTATGTTAGTAAGAGACAAGGATTAGAGAGAGACAAGATAGTAATTCACAAACCTAGGCTGAGAGACAAGGATAACGATTTACTATGTAAGTGAGAGACGAGGGTGAGAGAGAGACAAGATAGTAATTCACAAACCTAGACTGAGAGACAAGGATAGCGATTCGCTGGGTTGGTGAGAGACAGAGATAGTATATTCATCAGCCTGGGTGAGAGACAAGGATAGTTTATTCACTTCCTTTGAGTGGGAGATAAAGATAGTTTATTTACAAATCTTGTGTGAGTGACAAAAATAGTAACAAGCCTTGAGTGTAAGAGAGAGCTCTGTCGTATGAGATGGAGATCCACTTAGAATTGTCAGTATTGGTGAAATTAGAAGCATTCATATTATCCACAAGAATGCTGACATTTAAAAGTGAATTTCACTCAGTTTCACAAGTGGTGATTCACTACAATCTGTCAGCATTAGTTGAATCGGAAGCATTTATATTATTCATAAGGGATGGATAGTTGAAAGTGTATCTCTCTGGTTTAGAAGTGGAGAAAACTCGATGAAAGCTTCAATAAGTTTGTTGCGTAATCTGTTTTGAACGTAGTTTTGTTTTTCTCATGCAGATCTGGTTTAGAGTAAGGTGACCATATTTTTCACGACCTTTTCATTCGAACGTGTAGATGAACTGGATAATGATTGATTGAAATGATTTAAGAGTCTGCAATACAAAAGACAGTAGCATTTATCTTGTCTCCTGTCTCTCTCTCTATCTTCTATCTCGTTAGTATCTCTTTAGTATCTACTATCTCGAAAGTACGGTCAAGCGCTGAAGGGGAGGGCATCCTTGATGCCCTCTCTGAGAATGGACTTCTTAAGGTGCGTACAGACTGTCGCTCTGCTCCGCAACCGAACGTCACTCCAGCAGAGCGATGATGATCGACCGGGGTCCAGAGTGGTTCGACCGGGGAGCGAGAAGATCTAAATCTCCGTAACGTTCATGATGGGTGCGTGGGCGGTGCGATTGTCGTTTGATGGTGGTACGAGGGCGTTACGAGGGCGGTACGAGGGAGGAGCGTGCTCGGTGCGGGTTGGAAGCACGAATATGTGTACGCAGCTTTAAGGTCTAAACTTCACCGTTTCATGTGAAAACATTACAGTAGTACCTTAACTCTTGCACATTTCATCATTTTCCTAGCTCAATATTATTGTAGAACTATTAGTTTAATTATGTTTCACCATGTTATTTTATGCTACTGGTATTTATTTTTAACGCCTAGAACACGTCGTAAGTTAAATTATGTTTGTTAAAAAATGAGAAAAGGAATCTGAATCTCTCGATCGCAAATTCGTAGATTCATATTATCAAGATATAGGGACCAATCACAGAAAAACCGGGAAATGTTAATCACAGCCTCCAATATGAAAAGCCTCCAATAATAAATACTGTCTCCACTGCTTACTCAGTTTCCATGTTGTAATATATCATGTTGCAATATGAGTTCCATCTTTGTTTTGCAACTGTTTCAAATAGATTAATAGAACGATATAATATTGTTCTATAATAAGCTAGAAAATATCTAGACTAAGTTAGAAATTTGGATAGAGGATCACTCATAAGAACACTACGCTTGTGAAAGGATATTGACAATAATTTGGATTATGAAGGAAGAGAACTGAAGTTTAAAATTTATCCAACGTTGGATAATATTATATTATAATAAGTTCAATTTGATTTTTGAAGTGGGAAAATCAATTTCCCTCTTTCCTTTTGTTTAGTTCATCTCTCAGCTGTTGTCTTATTTGTTGTGGTATAGAATTAGGTGAACCAGAATTGATAAATATTGCTAAAAAGGTTGAGTTCAAAGCAATACCATAACCACAACATAACTAACTATAAAACTATAATGTCAAATGTAATATCCATAGATCTCATATTCATATACTCTTTGAGGATGAGGAAGAGGATCAGAAGTATAAGTGAATAATGAATTCGAGTTCGTTTCGTTATAAACTTTCCAATGGGATGATACACAGATTCTTGATAGATTACTCAATATTAATAAGGGTGCTCAATTTTCCTTTTTCTGTCTTTGTCTGTGTCTTTTCTGTCATTGCTGTATTTCTTATCCAGTACATGTTCAAAATGGTTCTTCCCTTTATTATATTATAGAGGATTATATAATAAAATATTTATTCATCTTTCCAGATAAGATTGCAAATGCAAAATAACCTTGAACATGAATACAAGATTTCCACATTACCTCACTGTTCTCGAAGGGAATTTATTTGAATGGAAAACCGTTATCCAGTTGCCAGATATAACCGGGCATGATATGATAAACCATATGTTTTCGTGTCATTGATTCATTCATAAATACAAATGTTGTTGACCGTTACTAGTAGAAAGTCATGTTCAATTTTATTTGATTAAAGCTCTACAAATGAAGAGTTTACTTATTTCAATTTAATCAAATAAAATGCCGACAAAGAAAAAGACAAAACGATTGAAAACCGTAACTACGAAGAAGATAAGATGGAATCACATATTGACAAGTTTTTCAAGCCAAAGGAATTATCTATCGACCCAGATTCGCCTACGGCAGAGAGAGAGTGGAAACATTGGAAAAAGACGTTGAAAATTTCTTAGAAGGAACGACAACCAAAGACAAAATGAAAATATTGGTAAACTTCTTATCACCTGCTTTATACGAAATTGTGGAAAGCTATACTTCATATGAAGAAACTATATCCATGTTGGAAGATATGTTCGTTAAACCAAAGAACGAAATTTATGCACGATACTGCCTTGCTAATGCAAAACAACAAATAGGTGAGTCCATTGATCACTACTATTCTGAACTAAAAAGATTAAGCTTATCATGTAACTTCACTAGAGTGTCAGCCGAAGAAAACAAAAACGAGCATATTAGAGATGCTCTTGTTTCAGGGTTATGTTCTATTGAAATTAAAGAGAAACTTTTTCAACAAGGAGATTTGAGTCTACAAGAAACCGTTTCCCAAGCACGTGTTCTTGAATCCGCAAAACATATGCCGACTCCTTTAAAGACTTGTTATACAAACTCTGTTGAAGAAATAAAAACTAAGTTGAGTATCTTTTCAGATGTTAATTCTGTAACCCAAAATCGACAGGCAATTGTAGAGAAATCCGTTCAAGCCAACGTTGCGGATATAAAAAACACTCAAATTCTCGAATGTCTGCAATAAGACTTGTCATAGATGTTAATTGGACACTTTTCCTGTAACCCAAAATCGACAGGCAATGTAGAGAAATCCGTTCAATGCCAACGTTGCGGATAAAAAACACTCAAATTCTCAAGAATGTCCTGCAATAGGAAAGACTTGTCATAAATGTTCCCGAATTGGACACTTTTCCCATGTGTGTAAAAGTAAAACGCTCAAAGAAAAACTAACTACGTCAACTATTACTGCAGCTGGTATAGCCAGTAATCTTTCTAAAGCTACAATTATTGTTTCGGTGAATGGAATAAATACACCAGCTCTTATTGATACCGGAAGTGTTGCCAGTTTTATTGATGAAAAATTTGCAAAAACAAATAAATTTAAAACTGCATCAGATTCTTGTTTTATAAGATTTGCATCTGTTCAACATAACACCGCTACAAAAGCATGTGTTTATAGCATATTGTGTACAAAGGAAATGAATACAACAATATTAAACTCTTGGTATTAAAAGAATGCTGTTGCAATGTGATACTTGGTCACGATTTTTTGATGAATCACTCTACAATAAGTTTAGCATTCAATGGTAATAAACAGCCTCTTGTAATAGATAATAATTCTACAACCACACCACCCTTGAAAGATTGCCTCTTGGTGGAGGCCATGATAAAACCATGTTCCCTTTTCAATGACTTGACTCCCGATTGCCACCCAATAACTACCCGATCCAGAAGACACCACAAGATGACTATGAATTCATGAAGAATGAGGTCAATCGCCTCCTTACAGAAGGAATAATTGAGGAAAGCAGTCCAGTTGGCGTGCCCAGCCTTTCATTGTAACCAATGGACAGAAGAACGAATGGTCATAGACTATTCACAGACTATTAATAAATTCACAAATTTAGACGCATACCCTCTCCCATTGATCGAAGATCTTGTAAACACAATTGCCAAGTACAACTTTTTTAGTACTGTAGATTTCAAGTCAGCTTACCATCAAATACCGATTCTTGAGAATGAACGACATTACACTGCCTTTGAAGTAGGCCGAAAACTTTATCAGTTCAAACGAATACCATTCGGAGTAACCAATGGAGTAGCTGCCTTCCAACGTACAATAAAGGACTTATAGAAAGAGAGAATTTGAACGACTGCTTTGCCTATTTGGATGATGTTGTCATTTGCGGTTCAGATCAAGAAGAACATGACAGAAATCTTAAGAAATTTCAACAAGTAATTGAATTGTATGGCTTGACTATAAATGAAGAAAATGTAAATTTTCAAAAAAATCATTGAAGTTCCTTGGGTATGAGATAAAACATGGAGAAATTAAACCTGACCCAGAACGCCTTGCACCACTCATGAACTTTCCACCCCAAGAAATGCTAAAGAAATGAAACGACTCATGGATTACTGGCTCATTACTCCCGATGGATTAAAAACTTTTCTCAAAGATTCACCCCCTTGTCCACATACAGAAATTCCCTCTATCTCAAGATCAGATGGAAACTTTGGAATTGTTGAAAAATGAAATTGCTTCCGCGGTACTGCTCTTTGTTGATGAAAATGTACCATTCATAATTGAGACAGATGCATCAGATTTTGCAATTGGTGCAACATTAACACAAAATTCTCGACCAGTAGCCTTTTTCTCACGAACTTGTCCCAAAGTGAAACCAGGCATTCAGCTGTTGAGAAAGAAGCCTATGCCATTGTGGAGTCTATAAGAAAATGGAGACACTATTTACTACGAAAACAATTCACTTTGATCACTGACCAAAAATCAGTCACATTCATGTTTGGCACTCAACACAATAGAAAAATAAAAAATGAAAAGATACAAAGGTGGCGCCTAGAATTATCTGAATACAAATTCAACATAGTCTACAGACTGGAAAAGAAAATGCACCAGCTGATGCACTCTCTCGTATATGTATTACAGCTGGTTGTTCAACATTGAACTCAGCTTTGGCAAAATACCATGATGAACTTTGTCACCCTGGTGTAACTCGTTTCTACCACTGGCTCAGAATGAAAAATCTCCCCTATACTGTAGATGATGTAAGGAAAATTTGCTCCAATTGTGCAATTTGCTCTGAAATAAAACCACAGTATATGAAGACAAAAGGAAATCTCATAAAGGCAACAAAACCTTTTGAACGAATTAATATGGACTTCAAAGGACCCGTACAATCAAAAACAAGAAATAAATACCTACTGGTGATGGTTGATGAGTACTCAAGATTCCCTTTTGTATTTCCTTGTCCAGACATGACTGCGAGAACAGTCATAAATTGCCTGGTCTCATTAATATCAATGTTTGGCCTTCCAAGCTATATTCACACAGACAGAGGAACATCCTTCATGTCAACTGAGTTGAAGAGCTTTCTTGGCTCAAAAGGGATAGCAACTAGTAGATCAACGCCTTACAATCCGAGAGGGAATGGTCAAGTAGAGCGATATAATGGAATTATATGGAAAGCAATAACACTAGCTCTAAGATCACGAGGACTTGATTCAAATCGATGGAGGAAGTGTTGCCTGATGCACTTCACTCTATTCGATCTCTTTTGTGTACTACAACAAATTGCACCCCTCATGAACGAATGTTCCTACACATGAGATCCTCAACAAATGGACAGTCACTACCATCTTGGCTAATGAGCCAGGACCAGTTTGGCTGAAGAAAATGAACCGAAATTCAAAGCAAGATTCATCAGTAGAAGAAGTTGAATTGATTGAGGCAAACCCAGAGTATGCTCACATTCGTCGCCCTGATGGACAAGAGTCCACTGTGTCGCTCCGTCATCTTGCCCCTAAGATAACACGAAAATCTAGCCGGGTAGAATGATATGATAAACCATATGTTTTCGTTGTCATTGATTCATTCATAAATATCAAATGTTGTTGATCCGTTACTAGTAGAAAGTCATGTTCAATTTATTTGATTAAAGCTCTACAATGAAGAGTTTACTTATTTCACGGGCCATGAGATTTGATACGGGGCAGATGCAAAGTCGATATTTACTTGTTGGTGAATGTGAGTTACATTGAGAAACGGTTTTGTAGAGGAAAAGGAGTCAATACCACAGGTTAAATCCAATACCTGGAGGAGAGAGAGGAAAGAGGGGAATAGTGTGAGAGGATGGAGAGAGGAAGTTAGTGGAGTGGAGCCAAACACAAGCTAATCTATACCTGGAGAGGAGCTTGAGAAGAGAGGAATAGTGTAAGAGGAGGAGAGAGAAAAGAGAAAAGAGATAGATAGTTGTGAGTGGAGAGAATGGGATGTAAGCTACACAGTGACAGAGGTTTCAAAAAGGGAACAAACTACATCTAGAAGAAGGAAAGGGAGGAGAGGAGGAAATAAATGGAGAAGAGAGAGGAAGAAATTGAGGAGAGGAAGAGAGGAATGAAGGAGAGACAGAAAGGAATTAAGAAGAGAGAGGAAGAAATGAAGGATTAGATTAGATTTCTTCATTTATGTATGTTACAATATTTACTGGCTTATACACTAATTTACATTAAATGAGGGTAATGCTCATTATTCAACGAATTATACAAAGTATAAAAAATTAATCAATGAGAATAAAGATTAAATGCAATAATTAGAATAACAATAATATAAAATTGTAATGTAGCTCCATAAATCGGCGGTTGTTTCAACAAATAATTGTCGATATAAAATAATATCCTCCTCATAAACACATGACCGGGTGAAGAGAAAGGAGAGAGAGAGAGAGAGAGAGGGAGAGAGAGAGAGGAGAGAGAGAGGAGAGAGAGAGACGAGAGAGAGAGAAATGAAGAAAAAAGAGAAAGACATGACAAATAGAAGAGGAGAAAATATTATGGAAGGAGATGTTAGAATAAATTGACTTGTATTGAGAGAATACAAGGATGGAGCTGCATGGAGACGCTTGAATTAAGAATGAAACTAAAATAAGAGAGTAGGATAGAAAGAAAAGAAACAAAAACTGAATAAAGAGAATGATCCCACACAGCACAGAGAGTTTCCGATATATATCAGTTATGTATCAATGATATGTAAAATATACATATCACATGATATGTCTCTGATACACATCAGTTAGATATCATTAATGGCCGTTTCCCAACATAACAAATGCTATCTTTCAGTTATCTATCAGATACCTTTCTTTGAAACTTACCCACAATGCTTCTTTTCTGCACATGCGCTGTGGCACAGTTTTGGTGAGCATATTTTCAACGTATCAGATGTTATCCCTCAGTTAACTATCAGATACTTTTCTTTGAAACATACCCATAATGCATCAATTCTGCACATGCGCTGTGGCCCAGTTTTGGTGACCATTGCAGTTCAGCATCACTGAATAGTTTGTTTACTGTTTGGAATTCACTATTTTCGTTTTGTTTACTGACGGTCGGGTATTGAAATCTTCAAAATATTAGTAAGTATCTAACATCGTTTTTCTTCTTGGTATTAGAAATATGGTGTTCTAGATTACTTTTCCATGAACCATCAGATATATTTTACTTGATAATTGAATAGTTTAGCTGGTCTTTTTCCTGGACAGATGGAAGTTGAAAGAAAGAACAGGAGAATGAAAGGGAAGAGCAATAATGATTCAAAATTCGTTGTTTTCAAGATACTAGACAGAAAAAACCATCGAATTGGTCAGAAATAAAAAAGAAAAATGTTTAATATTTCTATATTCAGATGTTGTGATAGGAATTTCTGCCTATGAGATTTCAAAAATTCACAATTTCTAAGATGCGAGGCATGGAAACAAATGAAAATTTATCGAATAGGAATACGAAATGTACACGAATAAGAACTTAAATAGTTGAGGGCGAGAGAGAAAGATGGAATCTAGAAGAGAAGAGGAAGCAAAACAGGTAATTGAGAATAGAAAAGACTTGAGAAAACGAATGAGAGAGCAACAAAAACATAGAATGAAGGGGAGTGGGAGGAGAATTGAGATGTGATTGAGAAGAGAGAAGAAAGCAAGTTAAGGAACAAGTGAGAAACCAGTAAAAGTGAGAGAATTGTGTTTGTAGGGGTGGAAAGATCGTAGCCCTCGATGCTACAATAATATTTACCTTCGATACTGCAAAGCAAACCCACGAGTCACGTGGTTGATGGATTCTGAAGCACAGCTGAACAAATACCATCTGCAAATTTATTTGTACCTACCAGCCGCACTCTCGCTCCAAAATCGCACTTCCATCAGGAGTTGAATGGTGACATAAAGAGAAAGTGGATGGACGAAGGGTAGAAGAGAGAGGATGGACAGGAAAGGAAATGGAAAAGGATGGACTCAAAAGAGAATCAAATCAAATCAAATCAAATCAAATTTTATTCTCACAATTTACAAATAATACAGTACAGTTACTGTACATTTATATATTATACCCTTACGTTGTGAGAGACTCACATGTAGGCTTAAGCCTGTGTTTGTGAGGGTCTGGCGTAATTCGCTGTATGTGAAATCGATAAACGAAAGAATAGGATGAGAGAGGATGGAAAAGTATGGAAAAGATCGTGAAAAGGAGAAGGATGGAGAGGATGAAAGATGATGGACATAAGAAGGAATATGAAAGAAGAGGATGATAATGAAAAAGAAGTGGATAAAAAGGATGAAAGAGGATGGATGTGGGAAGGTAGAGTTTGAAGATGATATGAGATTATCAAGTTATGGAGAAAAGAATTGAGAAAAATAAGGT
>NW_024093323.1:0-11366 GCF_014356525.2 Nilaparvata lugens | reverse complement strand
GAGGATCACAAACTGCCTGCCCCCCAAAACCATCTGTCCCAACTGGAGAAACAAGACAGAGAATATTAACAGGAGAGAGAATAGAAGCAGAGGAAGAGAATACAACTGTCTGCACCCAAAACCATCTGTCCAACTGGAGAAACAAGGAGAGAGAATATTAACAAGGAGAGGAATAGAAGCAGAGGAAGAGAATACAAACTGTCTGCCACCCAAAACCATCTGTTTCAACTGGAGAAACAAGGAGAGAGAGAATATAACAAGGAGAGAGAATGGAAGCAGAGGAAGAGAATATCAACTGTCTGCCCCCAAAAAACCATCTGTTTCAACTGGAGAAACAAGGAGAGAAAAAAAAAAAGGAGGAGACGAGGAAAACGCAACGCGTTAGTGCGTCATGTGACCACCGACCCCTCATTTAATACAATGGCGCGGAAAAAGAGTCGGCCGTTTAATGCGAACGGTTGAGAAAATTGAATGCTGGAACATTTTTTCCATTTCTTTGATAGTATTGCAGCTCTGCAACTCTTTAAAGATATTCCACTCAATCTGATATTTGATTCACTCTTGGTCTTTGATAAAAGCCTTTTTTATAATACTCCACTTCCTGATGAATAAACTGATTCAATTCACCTCTCGAATGGAAAAAGTTGGTAAGTTCCTACTTTTCACTCGAGGCTGAGAATACTGTTCATCTGTTTGTTTGTATGTTCTGCAATAACTTTCGAATGCTTATTCTGGAGATACATTATTGAACACTGTTTTATAATTCAGCAGAACAACTATTCGACTTCAGTTCTTGGAAAAGAAATGAAATTCTTTTGTTTTGATAATACGTTATTGTTTAATGCTTATTATTGGTTGAATTGTTTTGTTTTTCAATTGTATTGTATCATTGTCATATCTATCATTGTATATTTAAGTATATGTAAATGTAGAGAACTCGTTCCTCGCACACAGGCTTTGCCCATGTGAGGAACCTTCTTCAAGTTTTGTATATGTATATTCTGTATTGTTAGTATTTCTTAGGAAGAAGAATAAACATAATTTCAATTTCAATTTCAATTCAAAAATCTCAGATTGAAAAATTTGAAAATTCTTCATTTTGTTGTTTCTCTTCCACTCCTCCTCATTCTTCTCCACCATCTCATTTTTCGATTTTTTCCTCAACTCCTTTTCCTTCTCCTTCTCCTTTCTCTTATTCTTTGCCGCTTCTTTCACCTCTTTTACCGCCTTCTCTTCCTCCTTCTAACTCGGCACCCGTTCTCCCCCTCACAAGCCGTAAATCCTCCCGAATTGGTTGAGAAAGAAGTGGTACAAGATCCAGGCAGCCAAGCTAATCTAATCAGCTACCAACTGAGCAAGAAGACACACATAAAAGGCAGACGCCCTCCCCTGAAGATCAAGTAAAAAAAGTGATAGCTATCTCTGGAAAATTAAGTCGCATCCCTTCCGTAGATTCTCAAAGATACTGACCCTTAAGTTAACGGTCGGGGCGGGTGATGGAGTGACTTTAAAAACATTCAAATTACCACTCACAGTTTCCATCATATTTCCCCCCACTTAATGGCCAGTTTTATAGGCGACGACTTCCACGTTTTATATAATTTTATGAAGACGTTCAAATTTGATGGTTTATAAGGCGGTTCATAATTATTATAGCCCACCACTTCAACAGCATCTCATAAACTTTTAAACGCTGCGTCGTAAAGCTAGTCATTCTTTCACGAAGTGGTTTCATATTTGCATAAGAATTTTACAGAAAAAAATGTGGGTTGAATAACTTTCTTATGCACCTAAGAATGCATCTATGGGATTTTATTATCTAGAACTATTTGTAACTATTGTTATCTTAAGTTATTCAAGGGGAAAAATGTTCCGGACTAAACTGAGGACCATACTCCAAGTTTTTGTGTAGTTGAGAAGTTGATATTGTGGTAATTATTCATATTGAATGAAAGACTAAGAATTGTCAGAAAACCACAGATTTATTGATACTTAGAAAGAACGGTCTGTGGATTTTGACAATTTCTTAGTCTTTTTCATTGAATAATCTAAGTTGCTTTTGAAGATTGAAGTATCGTTACTAAATCAAGTATGATGCACTTTTATTGATAATGAATTTCGGGCTATAAAATGTGAAACTGAGGCTATGGTTGTATTGCAATTTAAGATGGTTTTTGTAGTTCAAAATTTGCTGGTGATCATTGAAAACAATCCTTGTATAGAATTTTAATGGTCGAATGTATGAGAAAGTACTGTACCTATTTTATGTAATATCGGGGACCGTGCTTCGCTCTGGAGTACAAAAGCATAAACAATTTATTACGAAAGAAGAAATTATCATTGAGTATCAATTGGTTTTATTCATTTTTTATTTTAAATAAATAGTAACTGTTTTTTGGAATTAATTGATCAATAAATTACTCAATAAATAAAGTATTGAATTTATAAGTAATTAAGTATTAAATTGAGGTATTAAAGATTATCAGCATTGATTATATGGTGAATCTAACATTCCAGTTCGTTTTTCTGAGAAGTGCGAAAAGTTTGAAGTGGATCTAATTATAGATATCCTTATTAAATAAATCATTAAACTCCTTAAGTTAATGGTCATTAGACTCCATGAGTGTCCTAAAACCCAACCTTGAGAAACTGTCCAACATGAGCTATAATCTCATGAATAAATACATTTCCGATATCATTCTAATGTGAAAGACAAACTTTTCACAGTCTAGTATCAATCTGATAACTATATTTGAAGGACCCTTCATCCATGCTAATGACCTAAATATCTATCTATGAAAACTGTCGTACATAAGCCATAATCTCATAAATAAATACATTTTACGTACCATTCTTGGAGAAATGGCAAACATTTCACAATCTTGTTTCAATCTAATAACTCAACTTGAAGGATCCTTCATCTATGGAAATGTCCGAAATATTATTATCTATGAAAACTGTCCTACATAAGCCATAATCTTAAAAATAAAAACATTTTCCGTATCATTCTAATAGAAATGACAAACTTTTCACGATCTTGTTTCAATCTAATAACTGAACTTGACGGATCCTTTATTCATGGAAATTGGGTAGTTTCCCAAATGACAATTTTCCCGGAAAATGATCGGGAATAAAATTGAGTGGTCGACTGATTTCTCTCCACTGACAGTCGCTTTTCTGCGGATTTTACGTCAGTATTTTCAGCTGTCATATTTGGACGGGAGAATTGATGCAAAATCGATGGCAGTGGAAGAAATAATGTTGAAAAACAGGGTACCGTTTTCGGTGACTGGTTAATAATCAATGTCATTATGATCACAGTGGCTACGGATGATACAGTTTTCAGATAAAAAGAGAGAAATGTTGTTTGCAAGAGTGATGATTAAGAGAAAAAGAGAAAGTGAGAGAGAAAAAGAGAGTCAGTGAGAAAGTAGGAGGAAAGAGAGATTGTATAAAAATTCAAATTGAGAAATTTTGAGTGATTGAGATTTGCATGAGGTGTAAGGAGAACGAGTGAGCGAGATAAAAAGAGAAAGATCGTATCAGATTGGATTCCATTATAATTCTGTATTCAGATTATGGAATATGCTGGTTGATGCACTTACAGTATTTAAAATATACATAGTATTTATTATATCTGGCAATAAATATCACTATTCAATGAATTTTTCCAACGGACAGTAGAATAATCATTGATAGATGATGTATAAAGTAATTCCAGTCACAATATTCGATTGAAAAAAACACACCAGACATCGTCAAACCACATCCTTAATAAAATAATCCTGATACTGGTTTCGGTTTTCACACCATAATCTCATGTATCTCTGGTGAACTACAAGCTGAAGTAAAGATCGACAGTGTTTATACTAACGCCGGAGCACCGTTATTGGTGGAAGCCGTGACCCTATAAAGGTGAACGTCTGCTATTGACCTAGACAAGCCCCTCCCACATTGGCGGTTCATTTTTGTCTAGGTCAGTGACAGACGTTCACCTTGATAGGTCACGGCTTCTTCTATATCGGTGCTCGGCCAATACTATGAATACTGCTGCTCTTCACGTTAGTTTTAATATCGGGGCACCGAGCTTTGCTCGTTATTTATTTATTGATAAACAGAACTCAATTCTTTAAAATGATTGGGGAAGGACTAACAGGCACAGCCCAAAACTGTTTCTTCCCCGAATTTTGATTTATACACTATAAAATAATATTCCAAAAAGTAGGTTATGTTCCATACACTTGAATTCAGGTGAAATTTTCAGCCCAAATATTTCAAAACATGAAAGTTCTCATTTAGATTATTGAATAACAAAATAACACTCACTAATCACTTAGAGCTGTAAAATAATGATTGACTTTGAATATTATAATATATACCATCTCATGTCAACAAATCATATATTGATCATATATTGATCATATTGATCATATATTGTATTTTGATCGAGTCAATTAAAATTCCTAGATTTCTCGCGAGATACGGTGAGCTAATTGGTTACACAACTGATCTCCCACACAGGCACACGCATCTTCTGTTATCGACAGACGACGAAATCATCATCTGTTTTCCCAAGGATAAATTATCCTTTTCATGTCCTTCAGCGAGTTTTCCCAGGGATGAGACCTAGTGCAATCGAATTTTGATATCATAAACCTACTATATTCCAAATTTCGTGGAAATCGTTAGAGCCGTTTTCGAGATCCGTTGAACATAAATAACCAGAAAGCTAGATAACCAGATATAAAAATAGAAAAATATAAACAGATATACAGAAAGTACTCGCTTAATATAATAGGATAACAAAGATTGAAACTGCGATCTTGGTTTTTATCAAACCTGTGGTTGAAAAATATCTGATATTTTTATCCAGCATGGGTAACTACCGCAATATCACCTTCAGAACTACTAAAGAAAAATACTTTTGTCGGTCTTTATAAACTAACGCCTTTATGTAGGTCTACTACTCAAATTACCGGTGTTTAAACGGATTCAGAGAAAGAATTAGACAGATAGATATGTGAAAAGAGAGACCGAGTGCGAGAGGATGTCACAGTGACGATGAGAAAGCACGAGGAGAGAGAAAATGGAAGAGCAAGCGCCATTTATCGAAGTGAGCTGAATATTATTTGTTTTCAATCCATTTCACACAGGAGCGTCAAGCGATTTAATGGCGTCAGGCGTCGAATTGTCATCCGATGACAATCTGACGGCAGAATCTAGATATCTTTCTATTTCATTACACAGATACTGGAATGAGGCCAAGAGTTGAGCGTCGAATCATAATTTATTACCCGCAAACAACTCCAAATAAGAGACTGCAAATAGCGATATTGACTTTCCAACTAAACTCAACTATCCTACTTCCGAACTTTATTTCGATTTCCCAGCTAAACTGGATTTATCCAATACCTACTATTACCTAAGTAATAGTAGGTTTTGGTTTATCTCACATTTTAAAACAGTTTCTCATAACTAATGACCTATTTATGGTGCGATATAATTTCTAGTTATATTATCACACTAGTGTGAACAGTTGACCTCGCGCTCAGTAAGTTACATTGACCTGTTGTTATGTTTTCTCGAAAACTAATAAATAATTTACCAATTTAAAATGTCTAGAAAAAATCCTAAATAAACATAGAGCTTTCTGTCCTATCGTAACGTGATGTGTCGTCCCGGAATGTGAGTGTGAGCGCTTTTAACAGGTCTGGCTGCAGTCGATACGCCAATCCAATCAACCCATCAGAGAACATTCTGTGTTGTCGTTTTAGCGGAAAATCGGTGTGTTGAAATTAACAAAATAAACTACCATAATGCTGATTTCCTACAAACTTCATTTCTCACTTTTCATAATTTTAGAAATCAATTTCTTTCCAATAATATTTGTTGCAATTTTAATCATCAGATTAAAAATGGAAAATGTTTTCTATCAGTAACTCCAAACTCCAAGCTAGAGTCATGGCCACAGCTTATGGAAAGACAAAGTTAGTAGACAACTGTCTACTAACGTTGATGGAAAGATACATTTTCAAGATGTTCGATGTTTTTGAACGGATAGTATTATAGTTCACTAGACAGCTGATTTATTATGAATAATTCTAAAGTCTGATTTTTACAGTAATATTGGCGTTAGAAGGAGACTATCTTCCCTTTTGTATTATCCTTGAAATGCAAAATTTCAAAAACCGTATGTATACGTCGACGCGAAATTCAAAAAGGAACATACCTGTCAAATTTCATGAAAATCTATTGCTGCTGCTGCTATTTCGCTGTAAATGCGGAACATGAATATAAACATAAATGTGAACAATAATATAACAAAATATAAACAAAATATAAACATAAAGAGAAATGCAAAACCGTCGACTTGAATCTTAGATCTCATTTCGCTCGGTCAATAATAATTTTTCGTGCATGCATGTACTGCTTAGTAGCCTATATAGGCTACAGCATACATCATCCGGGTAATTCATGAAGGACTTTATAACTTTGAAAATTCATATAAATCTTATTTAACAAGGTACAGAGCTGGTTTTGGTGTTGTTTCAAAGGAAAACACTTCAAGTATAATGGGATGCATTTTATGGGAGGACAATTATGGGATTAAGTTCCTGTGTCCTAAAAATATATATGATTTTGGAATGAATCAACTGGATTCTTGTTTGAATTATGTTCACAAGGATTATGTTTTAAGCAATTTGCCTGTTTCGACATCACAAAGCCTCTCCAAAAATCCATCGTTTTGTGGTTTTCTCAAACTTCTTCCCAACTGCCCAATACGGAAATTACGTGTATGATCATATTGACAATAATTTAATAGTACTTTACGTAACAAGTCCGGTACCGATAATTCACCGCATAAGTATGATTGTTTCTGCCCGAGTTGAGGTCAGAATTATCATACGAATGCGGTAAATACGTTACCGTACAAGTTACGTACAATATTTTTTGTCATACTCATCTGACTGAGTGTGGAAACTGACCTACTCCACTATGGCGTACCATGTATATAGTTGAGTGTTGGTTGATATACGACCAAAATCATAGCCACCTCTATACAAGGCCCCGCCTACTATATTGCAACGTCGCAGTGTAGGCTAAGAATCTAATACATGATTGGTAAAAAAGATTTTAAAAAATACCAGCTGATCTTTTTCACCAATCATATATTAGATTCTAGGCCTACACTGCGACGTTGCAATATCGTAGGCCGGGGCCTTGTATTAGAGCTGGCTATGCCAATATCGTAGATTATCATGCAAAACAGCTGAACTCTTTTCCAAACTGAGGTAGTCAATCCAGTATTTGCAGTCGAATCTAAATAGAAATGAAACAAAACATCAGGAGATCTGTGAAAGCTCAGAACAATCTGCTATTTTGACAGCTAATTGCTTTATGGACGATACTGTATTGAGTAATAAAGCTTCTATTCAGGTAGAAACTGTCGATAAGGGAGATAGAGATTGAGTGAGAGAGGAAGGGTGACAGGGAGGTGAGTAGAGAGGGAGAGAAAGAGGGAGATATTTGTTATTTATTCAAGAGACACAGAGAAAGAGAGAGTGAGAGATAGATTGAGACTGAGAGACAGACTGAGTGTGAGAGAGAGAGTGAGAGACAGATTGAGTTGGAGGAAAAACAGAGTGAGGGAGCGAGAGAATGAGAAAGAGTCTGAGAGAGAAAAAATAGAGTGATAAAAATTATAGAGATTGATTGTATGATTGAGTACTTTATTTATGTAGATTACATATATACTGGCTTATACACTTATATATAATAACTTACAATACAGCAAATTATAGATGAATTTACATATATTGACTAAGAAAAATATTGAACTTTATATGATATGGAAAAGCAGATTGTATATAATAACCATATAATTATTGTTATGCATCTTCATAAATTGGCGGAGCTTGGACATATCAATGTCCATTATCGAGAAGAATATTAAAATATCCTCCCCACTAACTCTCTACCAAACGAGGGAGAGAGAAAGAGTGAGAGAGTGTAAGAGTGAGGAGAAAGAATGAATGAAGAGAGGAAAAAGAGAGGAATGAAGAAAGAAAAAGTGAGGAGGAGAGAGAGAAAGAGTGAGAGAGTGAGCTAGAAATCGAAATCAATGTCGATAGATATCGCTTATTTTCACGAAGAGCTTTCGCGTCGATTAGACGGAACGGAAATGGAACATCGTACTATTCAGAAAAGCCGCAAACAGCCATTGGTGCGATTAGGGTTGACGCCTAGGGCGTCCAGAAGGGGGCGTCCAGAAGGGGGTGTCCAGAAAGGGGGCATCCAGAGCCCCCTTCTCCAATATTACTTCGGGAATATTCATATTTGGAGCAGTAACTGTTTCTGTTGTTGTTGAAATAGTGACCACATATATCCGAATTTCGCCAATATATTTATATTTTCTTCGGGAATATTCATATTTGGAGCAGTAACTGTTTCTGTTGTTGTTGAAATAGTGACCACATGTATCCGAATTTCGCCGATCATATCGCAGCTTCGAACTGATTTTCAATTTTCCTCAATTATTGTCACATGCGTATTGCACTCGACTGCTTCCAATACCAACTTGTTACAACACTATTGATAAAATATTTCCAGCTAACTTTGTTGTCTAGTTTGAAGCTATCATGTTTGCAGAAGCAAGGATGGAGTGTGATGCTATATTTACTGAAGTTTGAATGCTGTAATTATTTACCTACTAAGTGTGAGAGAGTAAACCTCATTAACATAGAGTATATAGCTATATTTTCAAAGTGTGAATGCTGTATTTTCTAGTGTTAATTCTATATTCGCCAGAGCGTGAATGCTATATTTTTCAAGTGCGAGTGTTTTATTTTCTCAAGTGAGAATGCTATATTTGCTAGAGTGTGAGTGTTGTATTTTCTTGAGTATGAATGCTATATTTTCAAAGTGTGAGTGTTGTATTTTCTTGAGTGTGAATGCTATATTTTCAAAGTGTGAGTGTTGTATTTTCTTGAGTGTGAATGCTATATTTTCCAAGTGTAGGTGTTGTATTTTCTTGAGTGTGAATGCTTTATTTGCTAGAGTGTGAATGCTGCATTTTCTAGAGTGTTAATTCTATATTTGCCAGAGCGTGAATGCTATATTTTCCAAGTTTGAGTGTTGTATTTTCTTGAGTATGAATGCTATATTTTTCAAGTGTGAGTGTTGTATTTTCTTGAGTGTGAATACTATATTTTCAAAGTGTGAGTGTTGTATTTTCGTGATTATGAATGCTATATTTTCAAAGTGTGAGTGTTGTATTTTCGTGAGTATGAATGCTATATTTTCAAAGTGTGAGTGTTTTATTTTCTTGAGTATGAATGCTATATTCTCAAAGTGTGAGTTTTTTATTTTCTTGAGTATAAATGCTATATTTTCAAAGTGTGAGTATTATATTTTCTTGAGTGTGGATGCTATATTTTCAAAGTGTGAGTGTTGTATTTTCTTGAGTGTGAATGCTATTTTCAAAGTGTGAGTGTTGTATTTTCTTGAGTGTGAATGCTTTATTTGCTAGAGTGTGAATGCTGTATTTTCTAGAGGTTAATTCTATATTTGTCAGAGCGTGAATGCTTTATTCTCCAAGTGTGAGTGTTTTATTCTCTTGAGTATGAATGTTTTATTTGCTAGAGCGTGAATGCTATATTTGCAAGAGTGTGGATGCTGTATTCTCTAAAGTGTTAATTCCATAATTGCCAGAGCGTGAATGCTATATTTTCAAAGTGTGAGTGTTGTATTTTCTTGAGTGTGAATGCTATATTCGCTAAGTGTGGAGTATGAATTGGTTTCAGTGAAATACACTTTGAACGTGGATGTTTCAGCGTACACCTTCATATACTTTATGGTATGAACTGCTAGGTAGATGATTTTTTTCTTGTAATTTGACTGTAATCTAACACCTCGGTAAATTAAGAATCTATATACAAAATTTTAAGTCAATCAGTCCAGTAGTTCAGAAGTGATGATGCCTCATTCGTGAATTTCCTATTCCGTACGTGTATAAGCCGATCTTCCATTTATTATATTATGATAACCTCCCAGAGAGTATATGATTCGAAGAGCTTCTATTATCTGATTCCTCCCTGCTCTGAAGCTTTCTAGGATTCTAGAAGATTTTTAGAAGCTTACCGACTCTTACTTCCTCACATCTTCATCCCTCAAAACTCGAGTACAGCATTGTTTGTTGTGTGGTAAGCGTAATCTACTTTATTCATTAAGGTCGGCCTCCAGAAACATTTTTCCTAAAGCAAGATGGTGGACTACTTGACGAGGCAGCCTCGCTTCGCGGATCCAGGAGTCACCTCCCGAGGGAAGGGTCAGCTTCTAAATCAGCAGCAGACACTAATGAGAACAGGCTATCCCCTGGGATTGTTCATTAGAGAGGAAGAGAGAACAAGAGCTACAGATAGGAAGAGAGAGTGTGAGAGAGAGATTAAGTAGTTGAGGAGAGAGTTCTACTGGCTACTTAAACCTGTTGAAATTTAAAGAGAACAGAAAACAAGAGCTAGAGAGAGTAGGGAGAGAGAGAGAGCTAAAGGAATAGATAGAATTAGAGAGTGAGAGACAAATGTAGTTGGAGAGAGAGAGTGAGAGAGAGAGCTCTACAGGCTACTTTAACTCGTTGAAATTCCAAGAGCTTGAGAGAGCAAAAAGAGAGAGAGAGAGCTGGATATAATTTAGAAATAGAGAGAGTGAGAGATAACGTAGATTGGGAGAGAGCTCTACTGGCTACTTCAACCCGTTGAAATTTCAAGGGAAGAGAGAACACAACAAAGAGCAGAGAGAGTGAAGAGAGAGAGAGAGAGTGCTAGAGAGGATAGATAGAATAAGAGAGTGAGAAATTTTAAGATTGTGTAATATTGTTCAAATTTTTAAAGTTTTCAAATGATACTGAAGTTATGTTTCTTTTTTCTCTGTCTTTTCGTTTTATTTTTCTCTCTCTTTTTTAGTTGCTCTGTTTTACCTGTAACACTTCTTTTTTTCTACCCAAACAGGTTTTTGTAACCTTTGGGATTATTCTCCATGATAATGACTTTTTGTAATGCTTTTAGTATGTTATGATTTTTTAGTTATCTTGTAATCTATCATTTCGTAACTGGTAATTCATGCTCTGTAGCCTATATATTGAAAAATGGAAAATAAATTGATTTGAGTTTGAAATACAAATGTAGTTGAGGAGAGAGAGAGAGAAAGAGAGGGAGAGAGAGAGATCTCTGCTGGCCACTTCAACCCGTTGAAATTTCAAGAGAAAGAGAGAACAATTAAGAGCCAGAGAGAGTGAAGAGAGAGAGAGAGCTAGAAAGGATAGATAGAATAAGAGAGTGAGAGACAAATGTAGTTGAGGAGATTGATTG
>NW_024093322.1:0-11144 GCF_014356525.2 Nilaparvata lugens | reverse complement strand
TTCGTAACTGGTAATTCATGCTCTGTAGCCTATATATTGAAAAATGGAAAATAAATTGATTTGAGTTTGAAATACAAATGTAGTTGAGGAGAGAGAGAGAGAAAGAGAGGGAGAGAGAGAGAGATCTCTGCTGGCCACTTCAACCCGTTGAAATTTCAAGAGAAAGAGAGAACAATTAAGAGCTAGAGAGAGTGAAGAGAGAGAGAGAGCTAGAAAGGATAGATAGAATAAGAGAGTGAGAGACAAATGTAGTTGAGGAGATTGATTGATTGATTGATTGAGAGGAGTTTGGTAGTGAAGAGGAAGAGGCTGAGGGAAAGAAGAAGGAGAGGGAGTATGGAGAGGATAAGAGGAGCTGAGAAGAAGGGGAGGAGAAGGAGTTAGAAGAGGCAGAGTAGGAGAAGAAGGAGATGATTAGGAGGAGTGGAAGGAGGAGGAGAAGTAGGAGGAGAGGAAGGTGGTGCTGTACGAGGAGGAGTTGATGAGGAGAAGGAGGGTAAGGGTGAGGAGGAGGAGTTAACAGAGGAGGAGTAGGAAAAGAAGGTGAGGAGAGGAGGAGTAGAAGGAGGAGGAGTAGGAGGAGGTGTAAGAGGAGAAGAAGGGGTGGTTTGCTGAACGAGGAGAGATGGCGGATAAAAATGATGGTGAGGAGAGGAGGAGGAGATGGTGAGGAGAGGAGAAGGAGAAGAAGGAGAGAAAGAGGTGGAGTAGGAGGAGGTGTAAAAGGAGAAGAAGGAGGAGGTGCTGAACGAGGAGGAGATTGTGGAGAAGGATGAGGGTGAGGGGGAGGAGAAGGAGAAGGAGGTGGAGGTGTAAGAGGGGAAGAAGGAGGAGGTGCTGAACGAGGAGGAGATTGTGGAGAGGGTGAGGAAGAGGAGGAGTAGAAGGAGAAGGAGGAGGAGGTGTAAGAGGAGAAAAAGGAGGAGATGCTGAATGAGGAGGAGTTGCTGTAGGAGGAGGAGGAGGAGTGTGAGGGTGAGAAGAAGGAGGAGGAGGAGGAGGAGGAGGAGGAGGAGGAGTAGAAGGAGGTGGTGGAGAAGGAGAATTATAACAGAGAGAAAGTCTTGGAGAAGTGGTTATAGGACTGTGCGGAGGAGATTGATTGATTGATTGATTGAGTAAGAGACGAAGAAAGAGAAAGAGCATCACTTGGAGGAGGATTATATGTAAGATCAGGTTGAGGTGGAAAAGTTGTAGAAAGAAGAGAAGGAGAAAGACGATGAAAAAAACGTAGAGAAGAAGTGAGAAGGTAAAGAAAGTGAGAAGGTGGTACGAGGAAAAGGAGGGGAGAAGATAGAGCGGGAGAGGAAAGGGAGGATGACTAGGAGAGGCAGGAGGATAAGAGAGATAGAGAAATAAGAAGAAGAGAAAGAGCAGAAATTGAAGAAGAACAAGTAGGAAATGAAGAAGATGTAGTGGGAGAGGGAGAAGAAGGGGAAGAGGGTATAGAGCTGGTAAAGAAAGTGATGGAAGAGGAGAAGAAATAAAAGGAGAATGACCATGAAGAAGGTGAGAAGAAAATAAGGTACAAGAAAAGGAGGAGAAGGGCTTACAGAAGGGAGAAAAGGAAGAAGAATCACCTAGAGAAGGTTGAAAAGGATGATAAGAAGGTGGCAGGGATGAGAATGTGGAAAAAAGAATGAAGGAATGGGAAAAAAGCTTGAGGATTGAAGAGATATCAAATGAAACAATATCATGATAAGGAAGAGGAAAATTTGGGTAGAAAACAACTGAAGACGAAGAGAAAGTATAAGAAGAAGAGAAAGAAAAAGAAGGAGAATAACTAGAAGAAGAATAGGAAGGAGTTGAGGAGGAGGAGAAGTGAATAGATGTGGGGGGGACGAAAAGGAGGAGAAAGAAGAAGAAGAAGAAGAAGAAGAAGAAGAAAAAGAAGAAGAAGAGAAGAGTAAGAAGAGATAGCATTCAACAACTACAAACCATATAAATCAAATAAATCAAATTGTGGTTAAGAGGAACGATGTCTCTCCAATCGATCACATACAGAGAGAGAGAGAGAGAGAGAGAGAGAGAGAGAGAGAGAGAGAGAGAGAGAGAGAGAGAGAGAGAGAGAGAGAGAGAGAGAGTGAGAGAGAGTGAGAGAGAGAGAGAGAGGGAGAGAGAGAGAGTGTGTGGGAAAGCAGAGTAAGTAAACCAACAAATAGGACCGAACTCATGCATAAAACAATTTCACTATTTTGCATACAACACTCAGCCTTGTAGTGGTGTGAGGCTGTATAATCCCATATTTCTCTTGCATCAGCAAATTCTGCATTGAAATCTCTGCACCATTATTGAAATATATTTATTGAAGATAAATAAATAGTGATAAATAACGAGTTTTGATTGGATGATTATGATCAACATATTCATTATTATTAAACGAAAATCCAAACTGAATGCTGCAAATCACCCCGAAGACTTCTGCTACTGCAAATATTGACGACAGGGTGAACAGCTAGAAGGAAATTCGATGAGCGCTACTATTCAAAAATCATTTTCTTCGTTTAAGGCTGTGCAAAGGCTAAAAATAAACTTTCTTCTCATGATATTTTTCCAAGTTTTTCGATTAGTATATCATCAAGCTATCAAAATGAAAAAGTTTTCTCAGGAAAACATTTTTTCCATTAATTACTTTTTGAGATATGAGCGCCTAAAGTTTGAATTTTTGGGACAGAACATTTCAAATTCGGTAAGAGATAAATCTATAAGATTTAGATGATGGATTCTTCATGGTATTGATCATCTAGTAAAACAAAGATTTTCTGAAAATATCAATTTTTGAAAAAGTTATTCAATTTACCAAAAATTACTCAACTAAAAGTTATTTTTGGTTATTTTTAGTGAATTGAATAACTATCTTAAAAATTGATATTTTCAGAAAATCTTTGTTTTACTAGATGATCAATACCATGAAGAATCCATCATCTAAATCTTATAGATTTATATATTACCGAATTTGAAATGTTCTGTCCCAAAAATTCAAACTTTAGGCGCTCATATCTCAAAAAGTAATTAATGGAAAAAATGTTTTCCTGAGAAAACTTTTCCATTTTGATAGCTTGATGTTCTGAAAATATCAATTTTTGAAAAAGTTATTCAATTTACCAAAAATTACTCAACTAAAAGTTATTTTTGGTTATTTTTAGTGAATTGAATAACTATCTTAAAAATTGATATTTTCAGAAAATCTTTGTTTTACTAGATCAACAATACCATGAAGAATCCATCCTCTGAATCTCATGGATTTATCTTTTACCGAATTTTAAATGTCCTGTCCCAAAAATTCAAACTACAGGCGCTCATATCTCAAGAAGTAATGATCGAAAAAAAAAGTTTCTCTGAGAAAACTATTTCATTTTGATAGCATAATGATATACAAATCGAAAAACTTTGAAAAATATCACGAGTAGAAAGTTTATTTTTTCCTTTGCACAGCCTTAATGATAGTTATTCATTGATTCATTAGCATTTGAATAAATGCAATCACTCAGTAATTTCCATTAACATATTCTTGAGAGGGCATTAGAGTAATAATAGAACAAACATAGGCTAATCATTATTGTTATTATATTCAAGTTAGAGAAGAAGAATAGTCTCCAATAGTACCGGATAGTTGCATTTCAAGTTAATCTATAATCTATCTATAATACATAAGTAGTTCTGTGACCAGTAGACCTCGCGCAGTAATAACCATAGCCTCCTGACTGTCCATCAGAGTGAATCCTGTCTGTATGTCGTGTCGGCAAGATATCGGTGTGAAAGCGGCTAATGGCTGTTGGGGTTGGTGTATTAAAAATTCTAACATTAAAAGCTTATCTTATTCAAGACATACTGGCAACAGGACAGCCCGAGTTGAGAGCAGAGAAAGGTCGAGAGAAAATACTATGTTTACTTTCAGTTATTAATTGCCTGCGTCATTGCATGCAATTAATAATCCACTCGACAGCTGATTTATTATGAATAATTCTATATTCCGATTTCCACGGTAATATTGTAGTTCGTAGGAAACTGCTTTTCCTTTTGTATTATCCTTAGTCTAAAATGAAAAATTTCAAAAAACCGTTCTGACGTTATTTTTTAATGAATAACGATTTGCCTCGGCTTGGCTGCAATCGGTAAAGCATGAGTGTAAAAATATATACGTCTGGTCGTGGTTTTTTAGAATATAATTTCGATAAAATCCTTATAGGCTCGCTCAGGAGCTCTTGCAATTCATTGTTCTTGGACAATTTATAGAAATCTTTGGAAGGTATTATTCCCAGAGATTTAGTTAACAATGCAATATATTGTTGTGTAAACCAACTTATTCTATTACTGATAAAATCGGATGGTAACTCTCTTAATAATTTAATACTGATAATTAATAAATAGATATGACATTTGTCCTGCGTGGTATTGGGGAATAAAATAAATGGAACACCATAAAAAACTTGATACATATATTGTACGAATAAATATTAAAGTCGGATAAATATGGAAATATATAGAGCAACAAACACACAATATAAATACAAGAATAAATATATCAAAATAAAATATCACAGACTGTTACACTACTTTTTAGCTCTTTAGCACGAAACAATACCATGTGCTTTTTTAATTCATTGATAATATGCATTCATTTGTAGGCAGCTTAGGTATCGACTTGCTGTTGCTTGTCGATTTAGGCAATCTCACTTTATATCTTATTCCAAAATTCAAAAAATAATAAATTGATGAATCATAGATTATAAAAATATATTTCTGTAGTTTTCAGTATATTTCTCAATGATATATCTCTTAGGGCATAAGGTTCGGCATCTGATGGGAGTAGATAAATCAATTTATCCAGTGAACAAGAGCTACATTATATCATTACAAATTATTAAATAGAATCAATGATTGAGTGAGCGTTTATATTACAAGATTAAAATTCAATATTCCTTTAATTTGTGTACCTTGGATAGGCCTAAATTGACTTATCTTATTCAATAAACTATTCTTATACCTTCTTAAGACTTGCACAAGTTTTATATTAATTTTTAATATTTATAACCTTTCCGACGACCTAGCTTTTGTATTTGTTTCACTCGAAGCACTGAGGGCGGCCTAACTTTATATATTTCCACTATTCATCACCCACGTGCTGAATTTTTATAAGCTGTTGGCGGCGATCCGAATTTCCTGGTAGTCCTGGATTTTTGGTGGCCGAAGTCAACTTCTCCCAGGGATTAAATAAATATTTAATGACTTTCGTTTCAATGCAGCATCACTAAGTCTTATGAAAAAATTAATAAATGAATTTAAACTTTAAGTCTTTAAAAGTACAATGTAGTAAAGGGTCTTGTGCTCTACAAAATTTTAGTATCCTTCCATAGTGGTGTCTCGCAGGCAAGTGGGCAGGTTCTACTTTTATTTCTACAATTTTCATTTCCGACTTGCAAATTTACATGAATTTAAATAATTCGTTACTATGCCATTATTTAAATGTTCAAATAGTCCATGCCAATCTACTAAATTATTACCAATATCATATATATGATATTTTATATGTCCTCAGGCCATATCCAATACATAAACTGAATAGTAGAAATTTACAAAATCTTATCATTTATAGAAATATTTATAAATACATTTGAATCGGCTCTCTATTGCCGCCCATCGATTACTACAATTTGATTGGTTCATGCAAATTCACTACTGTATACATGCGCCTAGGAACATCCTACTTCCTTAATACCCTAATTTATTTTTATTTGGTGGTTTAAGTATATTTATTACAAATAAAAGATTTTTAAAAGGTTTATAAGTTGTTTCTCCCTCTACAACTATTATCCATGTGCTTTTTAAAGTCCTCCAGTTGCATACCATTTGTTTACAATGAATTTTTGCCAAGGTGTCTGCCTAGATTTTACGTTATGCGACTTGATCGATCATTAGGTTGCTGATCAGTAGGTATTTTAAGCTTAACCTCAAATTTTCCAATACTTTATATAATATAATATAAGTAGCAAATAACTTTTTTTTTCGGCCGTTCTAATTTTAGCCATGATACCTGTTATTATCTAATCTTTTAATAATTGTTATCACATTTGGCGATACTAGACTAGCTATTCCACTACAGACCTATAAAATTCTCCCAAATAGGGATTTTGTTTACCCATCAGATTTTAATATGTTACACCGTATATATACGAAATTCAAAAATGAGCATACCTGTCAATAAATTGTCATGAAAATTGCCGCGTTTCGCCGCAAATGCGAAACTTAAATGTGATCATAAAACGAAATGCAGAACCAGCGACTTGAATCTTAGACCTGACTTGGCTCGGTCAAAAATTTATACTACTGTATTTCATATAAAGAGAATAATTGGCTTATACACGTAGAGGATAGGAAATTCATCATCACATCTCAACTACTCAACTGATTAACTTGAAATTTTGCATATATAGATTCCTAATTTACCGGGGTTGGTTATAGGCCTAATCAAGGTATGTAGAATACATTCTAGGTACATTGAGCCTGAATAAAAATCGTTAAGATTCTTTCAACTATAGAGCAAATTATAACAGTTCAAATAAGTCAATCTCAAAAAAGTTTAGAGTGGATCTCACGGAAAGTGATTCACTAGATTCATTTTAAAGGTTTCCAGCATTCCGCATAAGTCTGACAGTGATCTATAATCTGTAGATCTTGGATCTAAGCCTCCAATTTAACCAATGGTGACATATAGGGCCGGTTTCCAAGCTCGGAATCTAGTTAAGTTCTAGACTTTAAACAGCTGGATTCAGAGAATAAGCTTTCCAAAACGGGCCTAGTCGCAGTAAATAGTTGCAGCAATAGTATCTTGAGTCACAAGGACGGGAAGGGGCCTCTTGCAGGCGAGAATGATGTTTCAGGTCGAGGTGTTAGCCGAGACTAGAATTTCATTTGAGCAATGCAAAAGACAATCATGTCCAAGTAACTTACACTATTTTTTGTCATAATAATCTAGAAAATAATAATTGAGAAACAGAAAACATTATATGCTTGTGCTGACATTACTACATGCATTCTATAAACATAACCTAGTTTACAAGTTTCGAATTAGGAATTCTTGAATTTAGTTGACAAAACTTTCACCTGGAGCGCTAAAAGACGGTTCTCTGTACCAGTTTTGCCGTTCCTTATTCGGAACTAGGAAACATACTCGACTGTAAAGAGAACTTATGATTTTATAACGGTCTTAGACCAGTTATAGAATAGACATGCTGGGAAGTCTAGTCTCTGAAGCCAACATCTACTGCCATATCACCATATCATGACATCAGCATCGGATAAAAAACTTCCCTGCAGAGTTTGTTTACATTGTTTTCTATCCGATGCTGACGTCACGATATGGTGATATGACAGTAGATGTTGGCTTCATCGACTTTCAGTATGAATATACAATGGGCCGAGTCTATTCTATAACTGGTCTAAGATTACAGTATAGTATGCTGGAATGAGAATCATATGTTTATTTGTTCTACAATCAGCTGTTTACCGGCTTGATTTCATGTATGTAAAACAGCTGAAATCGAATGACTATGACAAAAAAGATTTTTGTGTTCACGTTTGAGTTTGACAAAAAAAGATTTTTGTCATAGTCATTCATTTTCAGCAGTTTTACATCCATGAAATCAAGTCGGTAAACAGCTGATTGTAGAACAAATAAACATATGACTCTCATTACAGTATACTATACTGTAATAAAATCATATGTTCTCTTTACAGTCGAGTATGTTTCCCAGTTCCGAATTAGGAATGGCAAAACTGGTATGAAAACTGCCTTTTAGCGCTCCAGGTGGAAATTTTGTCAACTACAATCAAGAAATTCCTGATTCGAAACTTGTAAACTAGGCTATGTTTATAGAATGCATGAAGTAATGTCAATACAAGCAGGTATTGTTTTCTGTTTCTCAATCATTCTTTTCTATATTACTATGACAAAAAATAGTGTTCGTTACATGGACGTGAATGTCTTTTGCAGTGCTCGAATGAAAATTCTAGTCTCGGCCAACGCCTCGACTAGAAACATCATTCTCGCCTGCAAAAGGCCCCTTCCCATCCTTGTGACTTAAGATACTATTACATTTATATAATTGGGAACGTAGTTCCTTGACCAAAGGAAACATTCCTGAATAATTCAAAATAGCTCAAACTTTACACTATTTTCTCTTTATTCTATTTTGTGTTAAATCTTCTAGTTTTTTTTTAAATTGAACTCAAACGTGACTGACTATGGCTACGACTTCGCCCCGTTTCGGAAAATCCAATTTTCTGACTCCTGCTGTTTAAAGTTTAAAGATTTTACGGGAATGATTGATTGAATCAACGCCAGAATTGATTGAATGGAAAGCAATGATCTCATTTATGAAAGATGCTGATGGTAGAGAGTGCATCTCATCGGGAAAATCGATGAATTTATTATGGAAATATTATGGAGAGACCAATCACGGTGAGTGCTTGGAAGAGATAGCAGACTTTGCTCTGATTTATTCCGATGTATAGTCAGATCAATAGGATTTGTGAGTGTATCAACATCATTCTGGATCCGCAGCATCCTCTTCCTCCTCATCCACTCAATCCTCCTCCTTCTTCTCTTTTTCTCCTCCACCTCCTCGTCCTACTCCTCCTCCTCCTCCTAATCTACCTCCTCCTCCACTTCCTAATCATATTCCACCACTTTTTCCTCTTCATTCCCCAATTCTTTCTCCACTTATGTCCTTTCTCCTACTCCTCATCCTTCTCCTCCTTCCTATTCTTCTCCTCCATCCTACTCTACTCCTCCTTCTGATTCCTATTTTACTCCTACATCCTATTTCACTCCTCCTTCTCCTCTTAAAAAATATTAAAAGAATATTTTTAATAGTCTTTCCGAAGAATGGACATTGATATGTCCAAAGCTCCGCCAATTTATGTAGATGCATAACAATTTAATTATTATCTATAGTTATTATATTACAAATGGCTTTTTCATATCATATACAGTTCAATAATTATTTTCTTGATTTATATTTTGTACATTCATCTATAATTTTGCTGTATTGTAAGCTATTGTATATAAGTGTATAAGCCAGTATATATTGTAATCTACATAAATAAAGTACTCAATCAATCCTCCTTCACCTCCTTCACCTCCTTCTCCTCCAACTCCTCCATCTCCTCCATCTCCTCTTTCTCATTCTTCTCCTCCTTCTCATCCTCCTCCTCCTTCTTCCACTTCTCCTCCTTCTCCTCCTTCACCTCCTTCTCCTCCTTCTCTTGTCCACCTCTTTTCCTCTCTATCAATACTATTTCATTCTCTTTTTCTCCTCTCACTACTCCTCATCCTTCTCCACCGCCTCCTCTTCTTTCCACCTCTTCATAAACCTTTTTTCACTGTTCTCCTCATCCAATGCTCAATTTTAGCAGGAGCATAGAGAATTCATATTCGAAATATTCTTATTTATTCCATTGACAATCTCAAATATCATTGTACAATTAAATAAATGACTGTGATATATGATTATATCCATCAATCCTATTATATTAAACAAGCAATTACTGAATTTTTATATCTATTTATTTATGTTCAACAGATCTCGAAAACGGCTCTAACGATTTTCTCGAAATTTGAAACATTGTAGGTCTATGATATGAAAATTCGATTGCACTAGGTCTCATCCCTGGGAAAACTCGCTGAAGGACATGAAAAGGATAATTCATCCTTTTAAAAACAGATGATAATTTCGTCGTCTGTTGATAACAGAAGATGCGTGTGCCTGTATGGGCCATCAGCTGTGTAATCAATTAGCTTACCGTATCTCGCGAGAAACCTAGAAATCTTAATTGACTCGATCAAAATAATCTGATTTGATGACATGAGATGGTATATCAAAATAATCAAAGTTAATCATAATTTTACAGTTTTAAGTGATTAGTGAGTGTTATTTTGTTATCCAATTTGGTATGTAAACAATCTAAATTAGAAATTTCTGTTTTCAAATATTTGGACTGAAAATTGGACCTGAATTCAAGTGTATGGAACATAACCTACTTTTTGGAATATTTATAGTGTATAAATAAAAATTCGAGGGAAGAACAGTTTTGGGCTGTGCCTGTTAGTCATTCCCCAAATCATCTAAAAGAATTGAGTTCCGTTTATCAATAAATAAATAACGATATTATAAGATAAATAATATTTTTGCCTGTGGTTCGAACGCTATTTTTTGCCACACAGAAAAATAAACACTATATATGATAATAATTGTTTTATTAAGCACTTCCAAGAGCAAAAGTGGAAGGTCATAGCTCTAGCAAATCTGAGGTAATCTGAATATCAGGAAATTGTCCAAGTATTTTTATTTTTTATTCTGATTTGTCTAAATAACCTAAAAGATTATGTTCAATTATGTAAGAGGTTGAGTTTATAATTTTTTATTCTTTTAAATGACAATAAGATGATTATTCTAAACGTTTTAATTATTATTGAATGATAAACACGAATAATGAAAAGTTTTTTGATCAGCTGTTTTAGTACACTTGAAATTTGGCCAATCTGAGTGTTTGGCCAACAATGCTTGTTGTCGACTTCGGAAGTTTAGATTAGAAGTTCTATCCTACTCTGAAAATCGAATTTGAATAGTTTAAAATATATATCTTATCTGTATTTTATTCATCCAAATAAAATGATAGTATATTATTGCAGAATACTTTATTCAATTCTAGAAGCATTAACTGATTCCGTTTCATAAACTATTTGTGAAAACGTTCAGGACCATGGATATTGCCCAAGTAGTTCCAAAATTATCCACCAGGTTTCGTGATAAACGCAGTACTATGAGGTTTGAGGTCAGATTCTATTATACTCTGAAAATTGAATTTGAATAGTTTATAATATCTTATTTGTATTTCATTGATCCAAATAAAATGATAGTATCTTATTGCAAAATACTTTATTCAATTCTAGAAGCATGAACTGATTCCGTTTCATAAACTATCTTGTAAACACGTTCACATCAAATCAGAATTAGCTGACTTCAAGGCTATTTTACAGCCCTAGGGCCGTAAAAAATTTACAGGCTGGTCAGAAAACAATCACTTTCGGCCTCATATGACGCACGAAAACCAGCTCATTACATCCAAGTGGGGCGAAAAAA
>NW_024093321.1:0-12750 GCF_014356525.2 Nilaparvata lugens | reverse complement strand
ATGATTTTATCGATAGTTATTATATTACAAATTGCTTTTTCATATCATATACAGCTCAATAGTTATTTCTGTAGTCTATATTATGTAAATTCATCTATAATTTTGCTGTATTGTAAGCGTATTGTATATAAGTGTATAAGCCAGTATATATATTGTAATCTACATAATAAAGTACTCAATCAATCAATCAATCAATCACTGACAATCTCTATTACTCTCCCGTTTCGATCCTGCTTCTTTTCAAAGAATATTTAATAATCTAGTTCAAATTTTCTCTTGTCTCTTTGTTTTTTCCCAATTTTTTTTTACAATTTTCAATCTGATAGCTCTGAATTTAGTGGTAGAAGATTTGCAGTCAGGATTTCAGATTCTTTTAAAATTTCACTTGGAATACCACAGTCATCTTCAAGCATTTTGAAAATTCGGAATTCACTAATCAACAATAAATAATTGAATAAAACTGGTGCGAAGCGAATTAGTTTGATTCGAAACTGGAACAAATCATGGCGACTTCAGCTTATTATGAAAGTGGACACTCGCCCGATCTAGCGGATGACTTATTAATAATAATTAGCGCGTTGTTTCCAGCCATAAGCGCCGAAAGAGACAACTTTCTGGCCTAGACCGGAAAAGAAACCCTTTTCTGACGTCGTCTGCAAACAAGGTCTTTCAGATCTACGTAGGGACTGGAAAACAGCTGCTTTCTGTGCAGTGTGGCGAAAAATATTATTATAACCAAGGACAACATTTTTATTCAATTGACAATAAATTAAGGTTTTATCAATAATAAAATACACAGAAAAACATTTGATGCATTTCAGGCAATTTTACCATAATTACCACTTTTCATATCCAATGGTAACTGTAGGAAAACTTAATGTGAAATACGTGCGCAAAGTCCTCTGCTGCACTCAAGAAACCATCCGCCCTCGCCTATGGCTCGGGCGTAAACGTTTCTTCGGTGCAGCAAACTGTCACTTTGCGCACTAGTTGCACAAATAACTATTCTTCATCACTATTAAATTTTATAAAACTTTAAAGTGAAAAAGCACTCACATTATTGATGTGGCGACGTCCGTTTCGAAACGGACCAAGATTACGAAACGGACGTCGCCACATCAAATAATGTGAGTGCTTTTTCACTTTAAAGTTTTATAAAATTTGATAGTGATAATAATAGTGGAAACAAGATGGATAACCAACAATAAATATATTCTTCAGTTATGATGTACTATCAGACACAAATTCGGAGTGAAAACGAATATTGTAGGTATTTTTGGGGGAATTGGGGAAACAAAAGGCTGGTTGATTAAAATTGGGAGGATCTAATCAATACTAAAACTGATGTATTGAAAAAAATCAATCTGATACTGTTAGGTTTTCAAGTATTATATCTTCTTCAGTTATCTATCATATAATAATGGATAATTGGCTATCACATAAACATGGGATTGATTGATTGATTGATTGAGTACTTTATTTATGTAGATTACATATACACTGTCTTATACACTTATATACAAAGCTTACAATACAGCAAATTATAGAGTGAATTACATGATATAGACTAAGAAAATAATTATTGAACTTTATATGATATGAAAAAGCAATTTGTAATATAATAACTATAGATAATAATTATATTGTTATACATGTACATAAATTGGCGGAGCTTTGGACATATCAATGTCCATTCTTCGGAAAGAATATTAAAAATACCTCCCCACTAACTCTCTACCAAAAAGGGATGGGAAATGCATGACTGACACATCATCACGTCTGAACTACTGGACTGATTAATCTTGAAATTTGCATAAAGATTCTAATTTACCGAGGATGGTTATAAGCCTATTTTAGATTCATCAAGATTTCAGTAGGTCAAGTTTTCAGTTTGTCAAGTTTTTAATCAGACCTTTGCCGAGCACGTGTTACCTGCTAGTAATATAATAAAGGAAAGAAGTGGCTTATACACGTAGGGGATAGGAAATTCACGAATGACGCATCATCACGTCTCAACTACTCAACTGATCAACTTGACATTTTGCTATATTACATTTATTTGATTATTTAATTCCAGAATCACCCCATAAAACTAATGATTGGTAGAGAATCGACAGGATAAACCAAAAACTGTGTCTAATTTTCCCTAATTTTAAATCTATAATATGAAGAAAAGAATTCAAATGTACGGGATAGGAAATTCACGAATTATATAAATCACAGCATCTAATCTAGGGTACTGAACTGATTAACTTGCAATTTTGCATAAGATATATTCTCATTTTGATAATATATTCTCATAATTATTGAAATTTAATATTTTTAACCTACAGAAAATTTGTGAACGGAGAGGAGTTAAAAAAATATCTATAATAAGAAGAAAGAAAGAAGAAAGAGAGAAGAAAGAAGAAAGAAAGAAGAAAGAAACAAGGAAGAAAGAAGAAAGAAAGAAGAAAGGAAGAAGAAAAAAAGAAGAAAGAAAGAAGGAGATTGATTGATTGCTTTTATTAAGGGCGAAGTTAGGACTCCTGGTCCTCTCAGCCACACAACCCTTGGAATGGGAGAAAGAGCACTCTAACATAGGATGAATAATGTAAATTGAAATATGATCTCTGGTTTCATAACTATGAATCTTTAGAAGATCACGACTTATAATTTTACATTTTAATGTCTCAACCCTTCAAAAGTGCATCTTTTATTCACTAGGTGTCAGCTTTCAAGAAAAATGGACAACATTGTTCTTCCTTTTTCTATCAGTTTCATTCCAATTTGAGTATTCATTTCGAAAAGTTTTTGAATTGCAAAATGTAGTATCACATTGGTGGGATGAAGATGTCACCCCAGTTGAAAATAATATTTTTTTACAATTTTTTTATTTCTTCTCTTATCCTTCCACTAATAATGGGACATATCATCGAAATGACATCCTTTCAATGATAATTAATCGTTTTGTTACTTGAATCACCCTATATTATATTGAGGTCCACGTTATAATATCAGTAGAGAAAGATAGGAGAACAACGTTGCCGATCCTCTGTCTTGTCAATGCCTTCTATAGACACTAGCTGATACAGGTTTATTGATGTAATATTAACGGTTCATTCTCGTTAATAGTATATTTCGCACCTAGGGCCGAAAATTAGACTTTTCTGCTCGAAATCGGTTTTCAAGTCCGAGGCCGTAGGCCGAGGACTAGAAAAGATTGAGAGCCGGAAAAACATTTTTGCCCATGGTGAGAACGTTATTTTCGCCACACAGAAAAATAAACAATATATGAAAATAATTTATTGTCTATTATAAACACTTCCGAAAGCAAAAGTGGAAGGTCATAGCTCTAGCAAATCTGAGGTAATCTGAATATCAGGAAATTGTCCAAGTATTTTTATTTTTTATTCTGATTTGTCTAAATAACCTAAAAGATTATGTTCAATTATGTAAGGTTGAGTTTAAACTTTTTATTCTTCCAAATGACAATAAGATGATATTATTATAATTTTTAATTATTGAACGATAAACACAAATAATGAAAAGTTTTTGATCAGCTGTTTTAGCACACTTGAAATTTGGCCAATCTGAATGTCAATGGAAGTTTAGGTTAGAAGTTCTATCCTACTCTGAAAATCGAATTATTTGAATAGTTTATAATAATATATCTTATTCATCCAAATAGAATGATAGTATATTATTGCAGAATACTTTATTGAATTCTAGAAGCATAATATGATTCCGTTTATCCACTATGTTCCGTGATAAACGCGTACTAGGAGGTTTGAGGTTAGATTCTATTATACTCTGAAAATTGAATTTGAATAGTTTATAATATCTCATTGTATTTCATTCATCCAAATAAAATGATAGTATCTTATTGCAAAATACTTTATTCAATTCTAGAAGCATAAACTTATTCCATTTCATAAACTATTTTGTAAACACGTTCACATCAAATCAGAATCAGCTGACTTCAAGGTTATTTTACAGCCCTAGGGCCGTAAAAATTTACCGGCCTGGCAGAAAACAATCACTTTCGGCCTCCATATGACGCACGTAAACCAGCTCATTACATCCAGTGGGGCGAAAAATAATTTATTATCCTATATTAAGCAAGCAATTTCTGTATTATTGTATATCTGGTTATTTTATATCTGGTTATTTATGTTTTACGGATCTCGAAAACGGCTCTAACGATTTTCACGAAATTTGGAACATAGTAGGTTTATTATGATATAAAGTTTCGATTGCACTAGGTCTCATCCTTGGGAAAACTCGCTGAACGACATTAAAAGGATAAATCATCCTTGGCTGAAACAGCTGTAGATAGTAAAATAGTGTGTAAGTGAAAAATCGAAATATCGCATCCTCGAAATTCATAAGATGACGTATAGCCAGCTGTGAAATATAAACACGATCATTTTAGAGAATTGTGTTCTGTTTATCAATTAATAGAAATAACGAGCGAAGCTCGGTGCCCTGATATTATTTCATTAAGCAATAAATTTTATTTTTCTATAATTTCATGATGAACTCTCATAATAAGGATTAAATATTTTGTCAATTAATTACTAAAGCTACATTGTCTATCATTGTCTATCATTCAAAAAAGCGTATAGCGCTATCTCTTTCTCGCTTTGCTCTGTTGCCAGACCGTCTTTTAACAATGTAGAATGAATCATTAATTAACAAAATATTTCATCTTCATTATTAAATTTGTGAAAAATAAAATTTATTGCATAATAAAATATAATTCATTATTTTAAACGAGAATGAACAGTTAACATTACATCAATAAACCTGTATCAGTTACCGTCTATAGAAGGCATTGACAAGACAGAGGATCGGCAACGTTTTTCTCCCATCTTTCTCCACTGCAATTATAAAGGTGCGTACACATTTACGCGCCGCGAACATGAGCGATTCACTTTTAATCAGCTGATGCCAAGCTTTTTATATCTGTATCTTACCGTTTCTGAAAAAATACAAATATAGTCAGCTGATTAGAAGTGTATTGCTCATTTTTGCGGCGCGTATATCTGTACGCACCTCAACGTGGACCTCGCTATAACTAGTAGTTCTGTGAACAGTAGACCTCGCGCTCAGTGAGTTACATTGACCTGTTGTTATGTTTTCTCAAAAATTAATAAATGATTTATCAATTAAAAATGTCTAGAAAAATTCCTAAATAAACATAGAGCTTTCTGCCCTATCGTACCGTGACGTGTCGTCCCGGAATGTGAGTGTGAGCGCTGTTATCAGGTCTGGCTGCAACGTTCATGGAAAGATACAATTTTCAAGATGTTCGATGTTTTTGAACGGGTAGTATTATAGTCAACTGTTTACTAACGTTAATGGGAAGATACATTTTCAAGATGTGCGATGTTTTTGAACGGGTAGTATTATAGTCCACTAGACAGCTGATTTATGATGAATAATTCTATAGTCTGATTTTCACTCTAATATTGACGTATGAAGGAGGCTCCTTTTACCTTTTATTATCCTTGAAATGCAAAATCTCCAAAAACCTTGTATATACGTCGACGTGCAATTTAGGAAAGGAACATACCTGTCAAATTTCATGAAAATCTATTACCGCGTTTCGCCGTAAATGTGCAACATTCAAACATTAAGAAAAATACCAAACCGTCGACATGAATCTTAGACCTCACTTCGCTCGGGCAACAAATATACGCTTTCAATGTGATCACACCCTAAACTTTGAAGTTTAGAATGAAAACAGATTTAACAAATGATCTCATATTCTAGAAAATCACAAGTTTATATCGTATGTAATTTTCAAAGGGTAGGTAACTCCAAACCAACTACCGGGGTGGTGGAAGGATTCAGAAAAATCTGTTATAACTTTTATATTACCATAACGGTCGGGGTGATTCGAGGGGTAAATTGAAAAGTAAATGGCCTACTTCAGAATAGGGTGGGGGAAAATCCTTCTTCTATTTAGAAACCCTTCTAGTCTAAACTCCAGGCGAAAGTTTTGATGTCTTCCAGAAATGCACTTCAGATAAGTTGGGACATTTATCATATCTATGCTGATGGCCTGTTTCAGGTACAGGATAGAGTGAAGTCCACGTTATAATGGCAGTATTCGATAAACATTGGTGTTGCTATCCTTGTCTTTCATTCCACAAAGCAGATAGCGAATGTATCAAATTATAGTGTTGTGTATCAAATTAAGATGATACTGTATCATATTGTGTTGATACTGTATCATGTTGTGGTTGTTCTTGTTCTATAGTGAGGTCCACGTTATAATAGCAGTACTTGATTAACATTGGTGTTGCTATCCTTGTCAATCATTCCACAAAGCAGATAGCGAATGTATTAAATCATAGTGTTGTGTATCAGTTGAGATGATACTGTATCATATGGTTTGATACTGTATCAAGTTGTGGTTGTTCTTGTTCTATAGTGAGGTCCACTTTATAAAGTCAGCACCTGATTAACATTGTGTTGCTATCCTTTTCTATCATTCCACAAAGCAGATAGCGAATGTATCAAATCATAGTGTTGTGTATCAAGTTAAGATGATACTGTATCATGTTGTGTTGATACTGTATCATGTTGTAGTTGATCTTGTTCTATAGTGAGGTCCACGTTATAAAGTCAGCACCTGACATTGGTGTTGTTATCCTTATCTATCATTCCACAAAGCAGATAGCGAATGTATCAAATCATAGTGTTTTGTATCAAGTTGAGATGATACTGTATCATAATGTATTGATACTGTATCATGTTGTAGTTGTTCTTGTTCCATAGTGAGGTTCACGTTATAATGGTAGTGGTGGAAGATAGGAGAACAGTGTTGCCGATTCTCTGCCTGCTCATTTCTATGGTCAGCTCCTGATTAACATTTGTTTGCTATCCTTCCCAACTCCGCATTGTTGCCAAATCTTTTTTTAACAATCTAGAAATATAGTTAATATGAAATCAAAAAGTTGGATCTACTTTATAATATCAACATCGGTTAAAAAGTGGAAGCATTCAAGTGTTATGAGGAAATTCTGACTGATTAAAGTTAGATTTTCACTCACTTTAAGCTGTGAACATCATTAGAATGGTAAGCATTTAGTTTAATACATAGGAAAATTCTGACATTTCAAAGTAATATCTCAGTTTATTGCAGCTTTTTTGCACCCCGCGTCTTCTCAATGCTTGAAACATATCTGGGATCTGTTCCAAAATATTAAGTTCGGAAATGTACTCTGTATCTAACCCTACTTATACCTCCTTGTCTTCTTCTTACTCTTCTTCTTCTTCTTGTCTACTCTTCTTCTTCTCTTCTTCTTCTTCTTCTTGTCTTATTCTTCTTCTTCTTCTTCTTCTTCTCATGTCTTCTTCTCCTCTTTGTCTTCTTTTTTTCTTCTTCTTCTTTTTCACTCCCTTCTCCACCACCTTCTCCTCCTTCTCGTCCCTTCTCCTCTGTCTCATCCTTCTCCTCCTTCTCGTCCTTCCCTTTCATCATACTTCTCCTTCTTCACCTGATCCTCCTCCTCCTTCATCTCCTTCTCCTCCTCTTCCTCCTCAATCCCCTCCTTTTTCTCCTCCACTTTCTGCTTCTCCTCTACATTCTCCTATTTCTCCCCTTTTCCTTCTTTATTCCTCCTTTTCCTCCCAATATTAAGATTGACATTTATAATGTGTGCACCTGATTAACATTAGTGTTGCTATCCTTGTCTGTTATTAGACAAAGCAGATAGCTCTATCCTTTTCTAGCTCCGCAAAATTGCTTTACCACAAAAATGTGGAAATATAATTTAAAAAAAATATTTATTCCAAATTATGAAAAGTGGTGAAGGCCACGTTATAATAGCAGTGTTCGATTAACATTGGTGTTGCTATCCTTGTCTATCAGTCAACAAAGCAGATAAAACTATCCTATTCTAGCTCTGCAACGTTGCCAGATCTTGTCTGTTATTGACTCTCACAATAGCATCAACAAATGTACGTATATGACTGAAATATATTGAAGATAAAGAGGAGGAAGATTTTTGGGTCGAGGAGGAGGAGGAGGATGAGAAGGAAAATGATGAGGAAGAGGAGAAGGAGGAGGGGGATGAGGAGGAGAAGGAAAAGGATGAGAAAAAGGAGAAAAGTGAGGAGGAGGATGAGAAGGAGTAGTAGAAGATGAAGATGAAGTAGGAGGAGGAAAAAAGACGAAACCGTGAAGAAGAGCGAGGAAAAATGGAAACATTATGAAGGAGGAGGAGAAGGAGGAGGAGAAGAGGAGAGAGAGGGGAAGGGGAGGAGGAGGAGGAGGAGGAGGGGAGGAGGAGGAGGAGGAGAAGAAAGAGGAGGAGGAGACAGACTAGAATAATTTTAATTCGTGCCCAGTTAGCAAGCAGCAGCCAGACACTGTTGGCAAGGAATATGAGTGCAACCCTTTGTTTAGGGCTTTCAAAACTTAGTCAACTGAAACTTTCAACACTATATTGACACAAATATATTTCCACCATTGTCTCTCTCTTCTCATTCCACTTATTCTTCTTCTTCTTCTTCTTCTTCTTCTTCTTCTTCATATTCTTGATTCCTCTCTCCTCCATCAAACTCTTCTTCTTCTTATTTTTCTTCTTCTTCTTTAATAATGTATTCTTACTTTAATAATAGAAGAGCTGGCTTATATACTAGCTGGTCCCATAATACTAGCTTTATATTTTTTTTCTCAAATCGTGTATAGTATATTTCGCACCTTGAGCAGAGATTTTCCGGCTCGAAACGGTTTTCAAGTCAGAGGCCGTAGGCCGGCACTAGAAAAGATTGAGAGCCGGAAAATCATTTTTGCCCGTGGTGCGAACGCTATTTTTCGCCACACCACAAAAATAAACTATATATCTATATATATATATATATATATATATATATATATATATATATATATATATATATATATATATATATATGAGAATAGTGTTTACTAAGCACTTCAAAGCAGAAGTGGAAGGTGATAGCTCTAGCAAATCTGAGGTAATCTGAATATCAGGAATTGTCCAAGTATTTTATTTTTTATTCTGATTTGTCTAAATAACCTAAATATGAGTTCAATTATGTGGGAGGTGAGTTCATACTTTTTTTCTTTCAAATGACAATAAGATGATATTATTATAAAGTTTTAATTATTGAATAATGAACACAAATAATAAAGTTTTTGATCAGCTGTTTTTTTGATCACCTTTCTTAGTTCCATGCTAGCGGCTGGCAAGGGTACTCTTTCCGGCCTAGGCCGGAAAGAAACCTGTTCTGACATCAGACGAGAGTCGTCTGCAAACACTGTCTTTCAGATCTACGTAGGGACTGGAAAACAGCTGCTTTCTGTGCAGTGTGGCGAAAAATATTATACGTAAGTTACGTCCAATTTCTACAAATTGAGGGATATTGGATTATGTTAATGAATTATTTTGCCTTCTTCAAAATATTTCACTCATTTTCTGACATATAACATGAAATTCGAAAATAAACCAATAAGATAAACCACCAAGAAGAGAAAATTGATTGATTGATTGAGTACTTTATTTATGTAGATTACAATATATACTGGCTTATACACTTATATACAATAGCTTACAATACAGCAAAATCATAGATGAATTTACATAATATAGACTAAGAAAATAATTATTGAACTGTATATGATATGAAAAAGTAATTTGTAATATAATACTAAAGATAATTATTGTTATGCATCTACATAAATTGGCGTAGCTTGGACATATCAATGTCTATTCTTCGGAAAGAATATTAAAAATATCCTCCCCACTAACTCTCTACCAAATAGAAGAGATAGAAAAGAAGCAGAAGAAACCAGACAAACTACAATAAAAAATGGAGAATTGAAAGCCAAAATTCGAGAAGCGATTTCAAATTCCAGTTGTAATGTAACGTCAAACCATGCATGGACAATGAGATGAAGAGACTACAGAAATGTTTGCGTAGAAAAGGAACATACCTGCAAGATGTCATCTTCAAAAAATAAATGTCACGGTAATATTTATTCTAAAATTGCATTATTTTTAATATTGAATGATATGAAAAATTTCATTCAAAGATTTGTTTTACTTGAAATTATTTAACTTTCAAAATTGTCCGTTTCTCTGAAACACCCTGTACTTGTGAGATAAACTCAAACTGTCAGTATTCCTTATATTATATCATTAATGCTTCCCATAAAATCAATGCTGACAGTTTGGACAGAGAAACAATATACAATCACCAATTTCACTACAAAGTTAACTAAAATAAATTTTACCTCCAAATTAGTCAGTATTCCTGAGATATAATAAATTCACGTTTGATACAGTTTTACAAATAAAACTCTGACCACAGAAATTTATTCCAAAGAGAACTGAGTCTCTCAGTCCCTTACTCACTCGCACTCTCTCTCACTCTATCTCACTGTCTTTCTCTCCCACTTCTGCCCTTCACTATGGCACTATCTCTCCCAGTCCTTCTTTTCACTATGACTCTCACTCTCTCCCACTCCTGCCCTTCACACACACACACTCTCACACTCTCTTTCTCCTTCTCTCTCTCTTTGGAGTGAAGAAGATAATGAGTTGTATATATTAGGGGGTCAGACAAATAAATCATCGCTGTTTTTAATAGTAATATCGCTGGCTATTGTAACTGCCCTGGTTTCTATGCTAATTTCAAATAATATCTAGCTCCAAACTACTGGAAATAGACTATAGGGGTTAGAAAATCAGTAGAAATGATAGAACGGCATTGTTCCTACTTTTCTTTTTTCACCGCCTTCTAGAGTTAGCTGTGATTCGAGTCAGTCATCCTGGTATATCTGATTTGGTAGTTTTGTGAACAGTAGTCCTCACGCAGTATTCTCATCCACAAGTACCTGATTGAAACTATAGACCTTATGGAATACAGCAATAGACTGGCTTCTCCACACATCTGTGTAATCACTTGTCAGCTGATTTATGATGAATAATTCTATAGTCTGATTTTCACTCCAATATTGGCGTATGAAGGAGGCTCCTTTTCCCTTTTACATTATCCTTGAAATGCAAAATTTCCATAAACCTTGTATATACGTCGACGCACAATTAAAAAAGGAACATACCTGTCAAATTTCATGAAAATCTATTACCGCGTTTCGCCGTAAATGCGCAACATATAAGCATTCAAACATTAGGAGAAATGCCAAACCGTCGACTTGAATCTTAGACCTCACTTCGCTCGGTCATTATATTAAGCGAGCAATTTCTGTATTATATAATTATATTTATATGGTTATATGATTATATGGTTATATGGGTATATATTTATGTTCAACGGATCTCGAAAACGGCTCTTACGATTTTCACGAAATTTTGAAAAAATTAGGTTTATGATATGAAGATTCGATTGCACTAGGTCTCATCCTTGAGAAAACTCGCTGAAGAACATTAAAAGGATAATTATAATTCATCCTTGGAAAAACAACTGATAATAATTATTATTCCGTAGTCCGTTGATTATGGAAGTGAGTGAGCGAGTTCATGTGTGTGGACTGTATCCAAATTATGACTAGCTGTTGAACTTTTGTAATCATTCAATCAGGTACTTAGTGCCGGTCGCAAAAAAGGCGGGTTATTTTCAATCCTGATTAATTCCAGTAGATCCATCTTTTTGAATGTCTTCTCTGATCTGGTTCACGTAAAATTAATCAGGATTAAAATTTAACGGCCTTTGTGCAACTGGCCTTTGTGAGGAAGATTTTTGCATTCCTGTGGGAATTAATCTCAATTTACTGTGATTAGATAGAACATTTCTGTATGAATGTTATTATAATTCTTCTTTCGTAATGAATTTTTTATGCTTTTGTACTCCAGAGCGAAGCTCGGTGCCCAATATTAGAATCTTTAAGGATAAGTTATAATATTTTGTTAATAACTTAGGTGTAGAGGCAGCTTAACCAGAATATTTTCAATGTAAACACAATAATAAATATTGATAGTATGAATTTAAAATCCTCGATTACCCTTTTGAAACGCTTTAACAATTTACAACAACATATTTCGACTATTCCTAGCCATTTACCACTTGGAAATTCTATTTGAAAATTCATTATATCTCTTTGCTATACCTCAACGTAAATAGCTGGCCCTCAGAAAATTTCCCTACTTTGCAAAACAGGTAAATTTATCCCCCACTATTACCTATTATCACGCCACACCGCCATTCATCTTCCAATTGAAAATTTCCCTGCCAATAAATTTCTTGTCCTAATTTTCCCTCTAATCAAATTCGTACCCCTGTCAGCATTGGATGAACAGGGAGCTAAAGTGTTTTATATATGAAAAAGCCTGACAGATTTGAGTGAATTTCACTAAAACTTACGTGACTCAAGTCGATTCCCGGTGCTAAAAGTTGACGACAAAAATAAAAGTTCGACAATAATTTAAATTTACTTTCAAATTTCAAAGCAAAAGTTTTACATACTTGTCTGTACTGTGAAATATTTGAAAGAACTCTCGATATTAATATTCAAGTTTTTGTAGTGAAATACACTTCCAAATTGTCAGCGTTAATTGAACGGGAAGGAATGCTGTTATTGTATGAAACATTCTGACAGATTAACTTGAATCTCACATGAGAAATAGTGATGAAATTCACTTCATATTGTCATTGTTATTTTAATGGTCAGCATTGACGTTTATCGTGAGCAATACTGACAATTCGACTTTGATCTCACAGTTCTGAAATAGTACTGTAATTCACTTACAAATTTCAGTATTATTTGAATGTTTA
>NW_024093319.1:0-13271 GCF_014356525.2 Nilaparvata lugens | reverse complement strand
AGTCAGCTGCGTTCGAACTGTTTTTAAAAAATCTGATCGTAGTACACTTGTACCCGTCAAAATCCGTCGAGCGATTCTAAATAATTTGTGCTCTATTCGCAAAATAATTATAATTTTATTGAATAATTTTCCTAGAAAAATATTCAGTACAGAACGGTACTCTTATCAATATACAGTTATTGATAAGTAAGCTTTATCGCTCGGTCGCTAACTATTCCTTTAGCAACTTCTTTCATTTTAAAAGGTAATCACAATTTTTCTCTCTTCTCATGAGATCTATTGAAAATTCATCACACAAAAGCCCCAGGATATTTTAAATAGGTAATTGGGGACGAGTCGAAACAATGACTATTTGAAAAATCCGATATTGTGATGAATACACTATTTCATCTCCTTACTTCTACGAAAACTCAACACTTAACACTAAAAACAATATATCGTGCACTTTTGGCTACGAAAAATAAATAATTGATTGTTCCTTTCATTGGATACAATCGAAATACAATAATTAATGAGGTCTCTTTGGATCCTTCATTAAAACAACTCCACAACTTCCATTCACGGGTGGCTTATGAGCAGACCCATAATTATAACAAATATACAAGATTTCACATATTACTTCTTAAGATTTGAACAGTATTTGCAACAAATATAGACTTTCATCATTTTTTTCATAGTTATTACAGGTTTCGACTCTTTGGTTTGGCTTTTACATAAATTGGGTGAGAGTGTGATTTTACTTCGGTGACTTGACAATCGTCTACCGTTTGACTCGAGCAATTTCTTATTTGCGCTTAGTACGTTGCGTACAAACAGGTTACACTTGAAATGGCTTTCTTGATTTTGATCAATGTTGTTACAAATATTAAGTCCTTAAGATTACATTTATCAATTTGAATTACAATCATGATCTTTTGATGCAACAGTAATAAATTTCACATTTAAAGGTAAGAATTTCATTTTCTTTGGAGTTTTTTAGAGATACATTCATATATGACATAGAACATGAGCATTTCGTGCAAATTAACATAAATATATATTTTTGGTTGGTTTTTTGCTTATGATTTCACATTAAATAATATGTTACATTAATAATTGAATAACGATATTGCTTGAATTCTATTAACATTGACTCTAGGATTTCGTACACATTGGTTGGTGGGACGAAGAAAATTATCGAACAGGCATGGTTCTGAATAGATTTTTCCTATCGATTCTGTATTTCGAGGTAGATTTACGCATTTTTTCAAATAACTTTGTTTATTTTCTTTCTTCCTATTCACTACTACTTCATCTGATTTATAATTTATAATTATTTTCTGTGGATAATACAATTTTTGTTTTTGTTTCCAGTTGCGGATATAACTAGGCGATCGTTTCTGTGATGACTCTGACACGAGGTGGATGGCTTGATTAGGTTGGTAAATTTTAAAGTTGTTTCGTTTTTATTTTCTTCTGTATTAAAGTTGATAATAAGTTCTTCATTTGATGTGGATTTATAATATTTTCCTCATTAGCTGAGATGCGGCGAAGTTTAGTATGTTGATTAGGCTGCAGTAGAAAGATGCTAGTATGCAAAGATATGATTCAATGGGTAGGCTGTGACTATGAAGAAGTTTGATAATTTGTGTAATTCACAACGTAGCTTCTAGTTGATTAAAATTATTATTTCTTCTTAAGCCCCCATCTAAATTTGATTTCTGATTTATTTCAAGTTTCCATTCCAATTTGCAACTATCCGTTTTATCAACTTGGTTTAAAACGAATGTGCCTGTGGTGTAAATCGATTCTTACAAACTCATTTCCTCTTTGTTGGCCGGTAACATGCAGTTTGATATCCTTAAATCTGACATGCCGGTGGTGTCTGTGTGTCTTTCCAATGATATTTTCCTTTTTTGCATGCCGGTGTACAGTCTACTTGATTTTAACCGGACATGACTGCGGTGATTGTAGGTCCTTCTTGAGACTATTTCCTTTTTCTTGCATGCTGGTAGGAAGCTTGATGTAGGATTTCAGCTTTATATGACGGCGATGTAGATAGATTCTTCTTGAGACCGTTTTTCCTTTCTGCATGGCGGGAGAAATGGGATATTCAATTTTAGCCTAACATGACGGCGGTGTAGATGAATTCTATTAGTGCTTCTTCTTTTCCGTTGAACTACTATTTTGATTGTACGTTTTTTTGATTTATTGGTTTTTAGTTTCAGTTGTGATTTCGATTATTGTGAATTTTGTTTTATTTCTATTGTTTGGCGAACTATCTTCATGAGTGCTGGGTTTTTCTGTTGCAGGTGCTGTCCTCAGTGGATGGGAGATACGTGCGGTCGGCGGTCCGGGCTGCTCTTCAACGTGGTGGGCAACGTCCTTGGACTCCTGGTGTCCGGCGCGCGGTGGTACGGCTGTCCCTCTACCTGATGGATGACGTCCTCGCTTGGCGGGTGATGTCGTCCGGCTCCTCTTGCATTCTGCGGGCGGTGATGCGGGCTGTCCCTCTATGCCATGGATGACGTCCTCGGCTTGGCTGGTGATGTCGTCCGGTCCTCTCGGCGTTCGGCGGCGTGCGGCGCGACTCCAGTCTTGACATTCTCGGTGGTTGGTTTTCCATACATGTGTTATGTTCGCTTGCTTGTTTGACTTTAACCACCTTTATTGTATCTTTCTCCACATGTATATGTTTCTTAATGCTGACTTCGACGCTGATTTTTCCATATGCATATCTTCAGATATCCTATCCAATCGGTTTTTTATTTCTAAAATTGATTTATCAGACACTCAGCTAATTTTTTGATGGTGTTATCTGTATCATGGAATGCTTGGTCCATTCGCTGACTCAACTTTTCCAAACCCTGTTCGTTTACCTTCTTTACTTCTTGAACTTCCTTTTTTAATTCTTCCTTGGTTTGCTTGTTGTCCTTCTTTATTTCTTGGATTTCCTTCTTTAACTCTTCCTTTGTTGCTGAAGAACTTTGTTTTATTGCTTCATTTGTTTGTTTGTTTCCTTTCTCTATCTTACTGGTTATTGCTTCCAGGAAGGCGTCCATATCCAGTGCGGGAGCGGGCATACATCTAACGGTCACTGCTGGTTTTTTATCCGAGCAACGGTGCGAGAAATGGGGGTTCCTGTTTCTGGGGCGTCGTCGTCCGTATGCTCTCCCGATGTTTCGTCCTCTGGCTCTTGGGCTGCCGATGGATCTTCCACTAGGATGCAGCTCTCCTCCACCTGTGTCGAAGATAAATCATCCAGTACATTGGGATGGAATCAGCGGCTGCGGTGATGGATGCGGATGGCGGCGAACAATCGGTGAGATGTCCTCGGTGTCCGACAGACTTGGATTGACCTGGTCGTTTCCTGCCATGATTTGTGAGAGAATAACGCGACGAACGTGTGCGGTGAATGAAAAACGTGAAAGTGTTGATGTGATATACAAAATAATTAATAAGAAATCCAATAGAAATTGTTATAGCTTCGTAGTGAGTGAAATACAGAAAAAGTGGTTTAGCAATGTGTTCAGTGATAAAATGAGTCAAGTTAGCAATATCGTTAACATAAAAATGACACGAACATACAGGATACACAGTGACACTTATGCGGTAATACAGGTACGCCTCTTATAATTTATTATTACTACTATTATAAATATTTTATTCTTATAATTTCTTGCCGCAATTATATATAGGGCTAGTATTCTCGCAAAATTTTATATAAGCAGTGATACTCTGCTTAAATTATTCTGCAATATATCCGTGATTTAATTTTACTTCCCTCTTTATGCTTTAAAAACTTTAAAAATATAAATAACTTCAATCCTCTTTTCTGTAAATTTTTATAAACTGTTTCAATATAGACCTAATATTCTTCAAATAATATGACCTTTCTTATGATATTTCTTATACCTATGACTTATAGTATGACCAATTTTCGAATAACACAATAATAAAATTCTGAGTTCGATTTTTTCTCTAAAAATTCATCAATCGATAATTTCTTTTCTGTTCAAAAATTGGGTATAGTACTTCTTGTTATTTTATATAACAGTGAACATTAATACTAAATTCAAAGAAATTCACAACCATGAATTTTTCAAAAATTTTCCCGTTGTCAGCGCTATAGTATACTGAGCAACTAAATAATCCTCGCAGTCGATTATCCACCTCTTCAATGCCTATCACTGTTGGGCGCCAAATCATGTGAAGCTCTTCCTGGGGGAGTCACTCTCACCTCCAAGGATAGGACAATACACGTAGGATGATGTAATGCTGTATTTAAATGCCTCACGTTGGGCCGGCAAATCATGTGGAGCGGTATTTGATGGCTTCACACATGTAGGGTGAATCTTGTACTAAGTCAATGGTGTAGCGGCTATGAATTTTGTAATTGCGTGCGTGGACGCTGAGTGAACACCAGACTGATTGACTCACTACAAGACTCAATACAATTGTCGGAATCGCGGGAGGCCTAAACGCTCGCTCACCCTTGATTCCTCTAATGACAAATTGTATAATGATGAAAATTTTTTATAAGTAGTGTAGCGATCGCTAAACACTGAATACGGATACCTTAAAATTATAACTGTGAAGAATGAGCATACAAAATCATACAGGTCGAGCAAAAATCCCGATGTAGATAATTTACGGGACTGCGTCTCTAATAAGTTCTGAAGGATTAAAAATACGGTATTTGAACCAAATATCTTTCAGAATATATTTCGAGATCAGAGTCTTGTCGGGTTTTAAGCTCTATTGTAGGAATTTATATGATCTATGGCTGCCACTGCTGTGCAATTGATGATTTCGCTCCAAATCGAGGTAGGTAACAGATAAAAGCTGATATATGAGCAGGTAAGGACAAAGAATAAATATCTCGATCTGACCCCACTCGCTACATCCACTTAGACCTGTTCCAATATCCAGCTTAATTCAATTATTTCAATGATCGTATTCGATCGGTTCTTGATGATATAGAACGTATCAGAAACAATAATTGACAGGCTTAAGAAATAATCGAACTCAGAAAGCGAATTAACAAAACTGAAATATATTACAATAAAATATGTAATCATACAGTGCAGATTCAGGATTTGATTTACAGGTTGATAATAATTTGGCATTAACAGAATAGTTAAAAAATTTCTTGTGCTTGCATGATACCATGCGTGATTCAACAGAATTTTACGATTGATAAAATTGAACAATTTTGAAAAAATAGTGAAAAAATGAATTATAAAATATTTTTAAAAAATGCTCGGGGTCGTGGTTCAGGCAGCGGAGGATAGTTAATCAACTACAAATTCTTCTAAATTTTATATGATAGTTCTAGACTCTTAAATGCTAAAGCGCTTGTCGGCGTGGCCAATAATTTCACGAAGAAAAAATTTATGTTTCTGCACTGAAATATTTTCGAAGCGTAGATTGGGGCCCCTTATGACTTATAACTCACGTGAACTTCCTTGGCGGTCGTGGTTTTCTTCTTTAGATCAAAAATCGTTTGATCGGCGGCAATCCAGGCTTTGTTTCAGCACGTGGGGAATCTTAATTTAAATATCTCCTTCACCGAATTAATTAAGGGATAATCTACTTTAAGCTTTAAAATTATCGATTGATGACAACAGAAATTTACGAATAACAAATAAATTGGCCTAAAATATCGGCTCACAAATAGAACATTTAAAAATCGACAAGAAATTTTCACAATAGGTCTTTGGTAACTATAAAAAGAGATCTACACGGTAAGGATTTCAAAAGGGAAGTGCTGTTCTTTTCTCTAAGCTTTTAGGCTAGACCTTGCTTCTCGGAATCTCAATGTAATAATTTGCATAAAATTTTGCCATTGGTAGAACGCTTGTGACGTAAACATGACGTCAGTGGCAAGTAGTAGAATACAATTCCTTTAATTACAATAATATTTAATTTATGTAATTCTTAAAACTACTTAATCTTATAGACATAGTTCCTCTCCTACAATGTACACGTGCTAGTGTAACTGATAAGGCAGGGTTGGTGTCTGATAATAGATTAACATGTGTTGCTTTCAAACGATCACCGTCTTGGTGCTATTCTATGCACTGTGATTGGCTTAGACCTGCCATAGAGATTTATTACCATGTGGTTCAGTTGAATTAAATTATTAATAATTAATACTCTTGTACATTTTCATTAGGTTTGATTATTATAATTAATTTCTGCCATTTTATCAATAATAGACTTTCATGCTATGACCTATTTAGTTACAATAAGACCCGACGCATAATACAATTTCTTAAATAATAAATAATTTCAACAATATACATATATTTTATTTTTATTTTGAAATTCTTGATCCTTTATTGATAGTTTTATAATTTTTAGGAATGATATTTTACCTTGCATGAAACCGGTATGATATTTGACAATGCTTTGAATCAGTCAGCTGCGTTCGAACTGTTTTAAAAACATCTGATCGATAGTAAACAAGTGTAACCTCAAAATCGGTGAGCGATTCATAAATAATTTGTGCTCTATTCGCAAAATAATTATAATTTTATTGAAATTTTTCCTAGAAAAATTCAGTACAGAACGTACTCTTATCAATATACAGTTATTGATAAGTAAGCTTTATCGCTCGGTCGCTAACTATTCCTTTAGCAACTTCTTTCATTTTAAAAGGTAATCACAATTTTTCTCTCTTCTCATGAGATCTATTTGAAAAATTATCACAGTACTTAGAGAATCATTATCTCTATTCTTACTAATAATTATTACATCTCTTACAATTATCTCCATAATTAATAATTTTCGAAATGCTGAATTTCAAATAAATTGGATGATTAACATATGTTATAGATATGGATGTAATCTATAGGTAAAGATAGTAATCTCCTATATAATGGTATCTTCTACTGTGCCACAGCTTGAACAATAGAAGCTAATGTGTGAAGAATTATTGATAGAACAGAGGGGTGGGTAGTCTATTCATATGCTATATAGGGGCTGTGTTTCATTTAACGTTATCTTAGACATTCATCACTAAACTATTACAGTTCTCAATTTACTACTTTCAAATAAATTGGATGATTAACATATGTTATAGATATGGATTTAATCTATAGGTAAAGATCGTAATCTCCTATATAATGGTATCTTCTACTGTTGCCACAGCTTGAACAATAGAAGCTAATGTGTGAGAATTATTGATAGAACAGAGGGGTGGGTAGTCTGTTCATATGCTTATATAGGGGCTGTGTTTCATTTACGTTATCTTAGACATTCATCACTAAACTATTAAAGTTCTCAATTTACTACTTTTATCGTTATTGCAACTCCCAATAGTTAATTATACTTCTAATACTATATAATATTTTTCACACTTCACCGTTCAATACTATTTAAACTCATCTAAAATAGTCTAGCACTTTTCCATCGTCTCCTCAACTTCTTATTTTTTCTTTCTCGTTCTCTTCTTGATCTTATATTTATAATGATTACTTGAATATTATTGTTTGCGATGATAATTTTTATTCTTTTCTATTCTTCTTTTCCTTCTTCTTCGTCTTCTTCTTCTTCTTCTTTTTCTTCTTCTTCTTCTTCTTCTCTTCTTCTCTTCTTCTTCTCTCTTCTTCTTCTCTTTCTTTTTCTTTTCTTCTTTTTCTTCTCTCCTTGATTATTCAAGATCACAATGCGATGTTCTATTTCTTATTCTATAGTTCAGTTTCATAAGTTCTTCGCAATTTGTGCACATTCCTTCTTTCTCTTCTTTTCTTCCCTATTATTATCATTATTTTCCCCGTGATTTTTCCACTAGCTATCCAGCATGTTCAAATGTTTATTCTCTTTCTATATCTATTTATCTTTCTACCTTTTCTCTTTCTATCTGATTACCTTCTACTAATATCCATATATTATATCATAATATCCATATATTTATCCATATAATATTCGATTCTTTCCACATTATATCATACTATTTCTCTTCAATTTTATGCGAATATTATTCATTATCAGTTGTATTATGTATCTTTCCTCTATTGATAACTTCTTCAAAGATTTTTCGTGTTTCTGCTGGCTTCTTCTTCTCTTTTTCAGTTTTACTGGATCCCATTTCGCTCTATCTCCACCATGTACACGATCTTCCACTACTGGATTTCATCTCTCTCTGTCTCCACTTGGACTCGATCTTCCACTACTGGATTCCTCTCGCTCTACTCCACTTGGACCCGATTCTTCCACTACTGGATACCTACTCGCTCTACCTCCACTTGACCCGATTCTTCACTACTGGATACCTACTCGCTCTATCTCCACTTGGACCAGATCTCCCACTACCATTTCTTTCTCAATCTTATTGTGACCGAGACTCCACACATCTACATTTATTGTGTTTAGTGAATTTTTGAACTAGTGCTTTAAATAGTGAAGGGAGCCGAACTGTCAAGGCATACTGAATGCACTCGAATCAAGAGACTTTTTCATTTAGGTTAAGTTTTATCAGTTTCATCCCCATTTCCCCCGTCATGTGTCGTTCTGAGGTCGGTTCACGATTGGTCTGCTGCTTCCATGATGCCTTTCACTGACATGTCAGCTCGCTCGCCCTCAAGTAGGTATGATTATTTCAATAATAGTAATAATGACGCAGGTATGTTTCTAGAAAATAAGCTCCACTCTTTCAAAAAACTTTTCAAGGCTGCTCACCTTAACTCACAATCCCTCAGCTGCCACATTGATGAACTCAGAGCAATCTTCCGTTTTCAGGACTTCAATATAATCGGAATTTCCGAATCATTTTTGAAGCCTAGTATTCCATCAAATTTTGTTGCATTGCCTGGATATAATCTTTTCCGGAATGATAGATTAAATAAAGCTTGTGGGGGTGTAGCAATTTATGTGAAAGATGGTATCAAAACAAAAGTTTTAATCACATCTAAACAAGAGTATTGTTCCAGACCAGAGTTTATGCTACTTGAATTATCCTTATCTAGTAATGATAAATTACTCGTTGGTATCTGTTATCGCCCACCAAAAATAGGTCATTTCACAGATTTCGAAAATGCCTTGCTTTCTCTTATGCCTTGTTATAACCGTATACTAGTTATGGGGGATATGAACACCGACTTGAACATGACGAATCGTAACTTTGACTACTTTCAACTGACTACAATTTTCCAATGCCTAAACATGACTATTTTACCCTCGATCCAACTCATCATACTAATGAATCAGACACACTCATTGACCTTCTCATTGTTAGTGATCCCAATGAGGTTGTTCAAGCAGGCCAAATCTCAGTCCCAGCTATTTCTAGACATGATTTGATCTACTGTGTACTTTCCCATAAGATACCCAAGCCAGAACAGAAAATTATCACTTATAGAGACTTCAAAAACTTTGATGAAGCCGCCTTCCTGACTGATGTGGCTCAGACTCCATGGCATCAAATTGAAGCATTACCCTCAGTTGATGACATGGTCAAGACTTTCGAGAATTGGACTTTGACTTTGTATGACAAACATGCACCTTATGTGACAAGGAGGATTAATAGAAAACGACGAGTACCGTGGATGACTGAAGACATACTTAAGATGATGGGACGTAGAGACAAAGCACATAGAAAATTTAAAAAGACATTTGACTTGGACAGTTTGATAGAGTATAGGAGCCTTAGAAATAGGGTTAAACAGGAATTACGGAACTCAAAGATTAGGTACTTGAATTCGTTTATGACAAACAATAGACAAGACTCTAAATCACTTTGGCAGGGAATAAAAGAATTCGGGCTTGGCAAACAGAAATCGAATCCACAAATTGACTTACCATTGAATAATATAAATGACCATTTCGTTTCACACTCTAACCAACGCGACGAAATTGTCATTGCTAATCATATAGATGATCTTGAAGAGCAGGTTACAAACTTAGATTTACCAATCACTGATCAATTTCATTTCCATCCAATCTCAGAAGAAGACACTTTCAGAGCAATTCAACGTATTCATAGTAATGCTATGGGTGTAGACAAAATTCCTATTAAATTTATCAAGAAGATGTTATTTGCTGTTTTACCAACCATTACATACATTTTCAACAAGTCACTTGAAGAAGGCATTTTCCCTGAAAACTGGAAGTTTGCTCTGGTTCGCCCTCTAAATAAAGTTCCATCACCCAATAAAGTTGAGGATTTTAGACCAATCAGTATTTTACCTGCATTGTCCAAAGTGCTAGAAAGACTCATTCATGCTCAAGTTGTAAAATTTCTAGACAACAATAGTAAGCTTCATAACTTTCAATCAGGCTTTAGAAAATTCCATTCAACTGAGACAGCTCTGCTTCGTGTCACTGATGATATAAGGTTAGCTATGGACCAAAGAAAATGCACCATCCTCACCCTATTTGATTTTTCTAAAGCATTCGATACTGTTGATCATACAGTCCTTCTGAATAAGTTGGCTATTCTTGGTTTCAGTCACAACTCGTTAGTTTGGTTTAAATCCTATCTATTAGGTAGGAAACAATGTGTATCTGTCGGTGACAAAAAGTCAACTTGGAAAAACGTTATGCATGGAGTACCACAAGGTTCAATTTTAGGCCCTCTCCTCTTCACTTTGTATGCTAATGACCTTTCTTCCATTATCAAATTCTCCAGTTTCCATACTTATGCAGACGACCTTCAAATCTATTTAAGCTGTCCCATAACAAAAATTAATGAAACAGTTGGAATAATGAATCAGGATATCAATTCGATAGTGGAATGGACAAAGAAAAATGGCCTTAAGCTTAATCCCATCAAAACACAACCCATTATAATTGGATATTCTCGTCTTATAAACAATATTGACCTTGAATCGATTCACAAAATTAGTGTAGACGGTAATGACATTCCTTACTGTAGCTCAGTTAAAAATTTAGGCATTATTATGAATAATACTCTTGACTGGTCAGAACAAGTGAACAAAACTTGTAAAAAGGTATTCTCAGCCATGCATGCATTGAAGAAAATGCACGATATCCTCCCTAGAAACATTAAATTATTATTGGTTCAATCTCTCATCTTCCCACATTTAATGTATTGTAATTCTGTTCTTAACGATATGCAAGTCACTCTGAATGAATGCCAAAATTATTGTCTACGTTTCGTCTACTCTCTCCAACGCCATGATCATATCACCCCAGCCCACATTGCTAGTTCAACATTGAAGCTTCCCGATCAGAGGCTTTTTCGAATAGTCAAGCTTGTTAGAGATATCTTGAAATACGGTAATCCGAACTATTTTAAAGATGATTTCAAATTTGTCTCTGAAGGTAGGAGGATAGATGCTTCACATACTAGAACCGGAGAAAGTACTTTAAGGATACCCAATCATCGAACTACTATTTTCACAAAATCCTTCTTAGTCAGTGCCTGTCGTGCATGGAATACACTTCCTGTTTCTATCAGGTCTATCGAGAGCCGAGCGAGCTTCAACCTGACTTTAAAAAAACATATTTTGGAACAATGACTGAAACTGTCCGGCCCTAAACGATCACATGCCATCACCCATCCCTCCCCCTTCCACCAATAAACTTTAAACCATGTTATAGAACGAATTGTATATATATATTATTATTATATAAACTCATGTTATTTCAATTATCCACTGCATACTGCTGTATACTACTGAAATTTGATAACCCTGATCTACTTTCAGCCTACTTCATTTTATTAATCAATTATTTGATCTTATCTACCTATATAATTATTCTACTTTATCAATTTTCTTTTTTTTTTCTCTTCAATATCATATTGATTAAAACTTTTACAATATTTCCATTAATAAATAAATCCTTAGTTTAAATAACGAAATTAACGTTTTGGTAGAGAGTTAGTGGGGAGAATATTTTTAATATTCTTCCCAAAGAATGGACATTGATATGTCCAAAGCTCCGCCAATTTATGTAGATGCATAACAATATGATTATTATCTATAGTTATTATATACAAATTGCTTTTTCATATCATATACAGTTCAATAGTTATTTTCTTAGTCTATATTATGTAAATTCATCTATACTTTGCTGTATTGTAAGCTATTGTATATAAGTGTATAAGCCAGTATATATTGTAATCTACATAAATAAAGTACTCAATCAATCAATCAATCAAAAACACAATCGTTAAATAGTGACTACCACTCCGTTGATTCAGGGTGTAATTATAGCTGAGATTTCTGAATTCCTTCTAACTTTTATGATTTCTGCTTGAAGCTTAACCCCTGAAATGATGGAATGAAGAGAGTAATTTCTTTCCATATTGAATTGCAAAAGATTAACTCTGGTTTATCAAGATTGACATGGTGTAATAACCGAAATCAGTGGTTTTTTGACAATTCTTAGTCTTTTTCATTCAATATGAATTACCACAATATCAACTTCTCAACTACACACAAAGTGAAAAAAAATTTCATTTCACATTACGAACAACACAATATGACACAGAAAGATCGACGAATATGCTCAGTAGAAATCTCATAATGAACATTGAATTTAGCAAACAATCTATGAATAATATTTTATTTCATAAAACCAGAAGATGAAGTATTCTGAGTCGGGTACTTGTGCGGTGTGAATCGTTGTTGATACAGTTTGTATTATACATTCATACAGGATTCACATATTTTTTATAGGCTAAACTTGAATTATATAAAATTATTGACTGTTTTTTACACTAGTGTTACCTGTATAGATTGGGTACTCTTTCCCCGCGTACGGATCAGAAGTCCATGCGGGGAAATAATTATTCCATAATTATTCTATTCTATATCGTACATGTTTTTATTGGAATAGAGAAATTGAATTGAATTGAATTGAACTCTATTAACACATTCCCAGAAGTTTATATTTGATGAAGCAATTCATGTACAAACAGTATGAACGTCACAAATTCTGGTGGCATCATATTTCCCAAAACTCATTTTGCAACAACAGTTTGATTTATAAATGGAAATGATTTAAGACTCAATCATAATTCAAGTAATCACAAAAATAGCAATACAGTGAAAGAATAGATTCGTATAGCTTTTGATGGAAGGACTCACTTCCAGGGAGGTTTCACCTCGCCTGAATGAGCATATAATAAGCCATCAATGGCCTTGTGACTGTTTTACTTCAGCCGGGACCGACAGTTCAACGTGCCCATCCGATAACACGGGAGTAATACAGTACTAGTTTGATACCAAGAAAAGGAGATACGCTGTACTAAATGAAACAGTGCGAATATAAAATTTAAAGATGTTTGTAATGCTCCTAAGATGAGGATCTGAGCTAAC
>NW_024093318.1:0-15411 GCF_014356525.2 Nilaparvata lugens | reverse complement strand
GTTGCGTCACAAGCAGCTATGTGAACTATTGTGACTTAACTCGTGTCTGATTATGTCTTGTCTTGACTGACTGGTGTGCGCCAAGCCTAATATGATTATTTGATTAGCCTACATCAGACAAACTTATGCCGGTATCAGCAAGGCAGAGAGTCGGCAAGGCTGTCCTCATATCTTCCTCCACGACTACTATTATAACGTGGACCTCACTATAGCAACACAACACTTGAATAGTTCCAATTGGTTGCTAGACAACCAACCTGAACTTGGCTGAAGGTTAATAACAGACAATTATTCATAATACCGTCATAAAGCTGCGTTTACACAGCTGCGGCTGTGGCGGCTGAGGATTGTTTGTCTACTTCTGTACAGTCACTGTCAAAAGTGAAATAAAATATTTCTGGCCAACTGACAACATTGCAAAGCTAGAGAGAGATACCGCTATCAGCTTTGTTTAATGATAGAGAAGGATAGCAATACCATTGCTAATCAAACACTGCCATTATAACGTGGACCTCACTATAGTATTTTTTTCTTGAAGCTATGTGACGCTGGTAGTCTCTCATACTGTGCCGTTCTTACACACTGAACCAGACAAAACGATGATAATAGACAGTAGTCGGCAATAACCAGCTTCAGTTAACAAAAATCTGCTTGAAATTTGGAACATAAACGACCTATACCATGAGATATCTTCTTATACTATTTTAAAATATAATTCATTGCTTAATAATATTTAATTGATTATTTTAAACGAGAATGAACGGTTAATATTACATCAATAAACCTGTATCAGCTACCGTCTATAGAAGGCATTGACAAGATAGAGGACCTATCTTTCTCCACTGTCATTATAACGTGGACCTCACTATAGCATTGACACATATTGATGACGAGCATGTGTGCACACACATGCTCAACACACTTGTCCTGTCGTGAGTGGCCACCCTAAAAGGGATATCTACAAAAATTGTAAAGTTCACTCACCTCATAATCCAAATAGGTGGAGACTGCAACAGGGAGTGAGAACTCGCATCGCTCGCTCAATCATTCCGGAGACAAGCAGTGATGATCTACAGCTCCTGATTCGTCCTCTCTCTCACTCTGCTCACTGTATCAGACAAAATACATCAATTAACTTTCAACATATCATACAACCAATGATAAATATAATAGTAAACTAAATGTTGTAGGATATTATCAAGAAAATATTATCAATGTTCATTAATCCACATTGTTTTATAATTTTAGTTTACTATCATACAGAAAAGATAGCACAGGAGGATATCCCATGGTATAGGCTGTTTATGTTCTAGATTTCATAAAGGCTGTTTATGTTCTAGATTTCTACCTTGTGATGACATCTGATTAGTTGTTCCATCGTATTTAGTAAACACTAGCAGGTAACCCGTGCTCCGCAAGGATCTATTTTAGAACTTGACCTAGTACAATTTTGAAGAGTTTCAAGTAGGCCTAGGACCATCCTCGGTTAAAAATATATACTAGTAGTTCTGTGAACAGTGGACCTCGCGCTCAATAAGTTACATTGACCTGTTGTTATGTTTTCTCAAGAATTAATAAATAATTTATCAATTTAAAATGTCTAGAAAAATCCTAAATAAACATAGAGCTTTTTGTCCTATGGTACCGTGACGTGTCGTCCCGGAATGTGAGTGTGAGCGCTGTAATCAGATCTGGCTGCAACTGTCTACAACGTTGATGGAAAGATACATTTTCAAGATGTTCCATGTTTTTGAACGATTAGTATTGTAGTTTAGTGGCCCTCCACCCATAGGCAAAGCTACAGGACGCGGACTGTACAAAATTACTTTTGACTTGAGAGGGACATGCGCAGCCGAGAAGGCATACAGCGGTAAGGTTACAATGGATATTACCGTCCTGAACCAGCCAGCGGCACAGAATGGAAACTTGTAATCAAACGCCTAACTTATCTAACCAATGCTTCTTACATGACACAAATACTAGACACGTCACGTGACCTTGGGAAGTTCCAATCCTGGTCTTGTGATTGGCTCGTGGCAGTGAACGAGATCAATTGATCCGGATCATTAAAGTGATCCGAACCTACCATCAATACTATTACAATGCGACGCTTCCTAACAAGATTTTGCGTCAGGGTACTAGCAAAGTTTCCATACTGTATGTATACTGTGCCAGCGGTCTCTAATTTTTAGTGAGTTCTAGTTTTCTTGCGCACATGGTAAACATACAAGATTTCCTCTCTGAAAGCATTGAGTCTAATCGACAAAATTGGCAACTCCGCTTCTACCTATGACTCTATCCATCTGTGCAATTGGCTGATCTCCCTCCATTTCTCTGCACCGCATATTCCTCAAAGTCAAAAGTAACGTTGCAAGGAGTATATTTTTTTCACTCGTAAAACATGGCCTTACAGTACCAACTACACTTTGCAGCGTGATAATCTACAGCTATAGTGAGGTCCAGGTTATAATGGCAGTGGTTGATTAGCAATGGTATTGCTATCCTTGTCTATCATTCAACAAAGCGGATAGCGATATCTCTTTCTAGCTTTGCTCTGTTGGCAAATCGGTTTTTAACAATGTAGAATTAACGATTAATTAACAAAATATTTGATCTTAGTTATGAAAATTCATTATGAAATTATTGCAAAATATAACGCATTGCTTAATAAAATATAATTGATTATTTTAAACAAGGATGAACCGTTAATATTACATCAATAAACCTGTATCAGCTACCGTCTATAGAAGGCATTGACAAGACAGAGGATCGGCAACGTTGTTCTCCTATCTTTCTCCACTGCCATTATAACGTGGACCTCACTATAGTAGAGCCGCAGTCTTACCTTTTTTGAAGTTCTGCGAAGACCTCCTCCACCTCCTCCTCCTCCTCCACAATGCCTGAAAAGCCCCCACAAAACGACACTCCCCACCCCAAGAAAAAAACCCCATGCGCATTTATTTCTCACAAAAAACATACAAAAGTTGTACAGTATGAAACAACAACAAATCAAGAAACTTCAAAATTAATTCAACGTCCTTTGTGCGTGAGTGAAACCAGATTTGAGTCCTTACAATCTAACACTTCACTTTTCTACTATAATATAAATTGCACTATAGCGAGGATCACATCATAATGGCAGTGTTTGATTAGCTATCCTTGTCTATCATTCAACAAAGTGAAGCGAAGCTATTCATTGAATAGCACCATCACTCTCTCTCTCTCTCGCTTTGTTCTGTTGCCAGATAGGCTTTTATCAATGTAGAATCGATAATTAATAAACAAAATATTTCATCTTAATTATGAAAATTAATTCTGAAATTGAATGGCTCCAGGAAAAACGTTACAAGCGCCATTTCTCAATTTTTACACGAACGTTTCAATGTTGATTTTTGGATATTTTAAAAGTATTTTTTACAGAGTTGTAATGAAATTTTTCACGTAATAAAATCTTGAAGAATTTTAAATAAGTCTATAACCATCCTCGGTTAATTAAGAGTCTACTAGGATATTTTAAAAGTATTTTTACAGAGTTTCTATTATAGGTCCTGTGACCTATTATAAAATTGATCAATAGATGTCACTACATGATAGGCAAGAGCATATGGAACGTTTTTCCATAAGAAAAATCGAGTACCTACTCAAATTTTGGCGCTTGTAACGTTTTTCCTTGGAGCCATTCTATTATTGAAAAATATAATTGTTTATTTTAAACGAGAATGAGCAATTAATATTACATTGATGAACCTGCATCAGCTACTGTCAAAAAGGCAAGACAGTGAGGATCGGCAACGTTGTTCTCCTATCTTTCTCCACTACCATTATAACGTGGACCTCATTATTAATATTAAAGTATCATTATTCTGCACTCATATCGATTTCACAAAAGTTTGTATTCTTTGTAATATTATTTCTTCTTGAGCTTTCTTCCATTCTTCTTCTTCTTCTTGATATCCTCCATATCTCTTCTGTGGAGATGGCCATCATTCTCCTATGATGTGTCTGTCCCTCTCTCCTGTGTCCTGTCAAAATAGAAGGCAAAATTATTACAAAATCAACTATACACAAAAACACAGAACTGTAGATCTTGGCGAGATTCTCTATTAAACAATTAATATTTCTGTTTGTAAATGAACAAAACATAAAATGAACAAACAATGCACAAAATATATGTAGCAATAGCCAGCCGGAAAACCAAGTGTCCTTCAATTACCCAAGCTTAAGGTTCAACTCACACTTTAGCGACTCAGGTTGAGAAGAGACTCTAGTCGAGAGCAGTGTTTCCAAATGGTGACACTCAGACCAGTCCATTCTAGTCTCTGCGACGTCACCATTTGAAAACACATGCTGCGACTCTAGTCGAGAGCATGTGTTTCCAAATGGTGACACTCAGACCAGTCGATTCTAGTCTCCATGACGTCACCATTTAAAAAACATGCTCTCGACCAGAGTTGAGTCTCTTCTCGACCTAAGTTGTGTAAGTGTGAGTTGAACCTCAGCCAACTCGAGACCTTATCTACAGTGAGGTCCACGTTATAATGGCAGTGGAGAAAGATAGGAGAAAAACGTTGCCGAACCTCTGTTTTGTGAATCTTTTCGGATGAAACACGTTGCTTCTGAGAAGATACAAATGAGCATTTGTTGCTAATGGAAAGAAACATCAACTCCTTGTGTATCTTTTCGTATGCAACACGTTGCATCTGAGAAGATACAAATGAGCATTTGTTGCTAATGGAAAGAAACATCAACTCCTTGTGTATCTTTTCGTATGCAACACGTTGCATCTGAGAAGATACAAAGGAACATCTGTTGCTCATGGATACACCAAAGTTCCTTTTCAGATGCAACGAGTCGCTTCTGAGAAGATACAAATGAGCATTTGTTGCTAATGGAAAGAAACATAAACTCCTTGTGTATCTTTTCGTATGCAACACGCTGCTGCAGAATGAGAAGATACAAAAGAGCATCTGTTGCTTACGGAGAGATAAATTTTCAAAAATGTTCCATGTTTTTGAACGATTAGTATTGTAGTTTAGTGGCCCTCCACCCATAGGCAAAGCTACAGGACGCGGACTGTACAAAATTACTTTTGACTTGAGAGGGACATGCGCAGCCGAGAAGGCATACAGCGGTAAGGTTACAACGGATATTACCGTCCTGAACCAGCCAGCAGCACAGAATGGAAACTTGTAATCAAACGCCTAACTTATCTAACCAATGCTTCTTACATGACACAAATACTAGACACGTCACGTGACCTTGGGAAGTTCCAATCCTGGTCTTCTGATTGGCTCGTGGCAGTGAACGAGATCAATTGATCCGGATCATTAGTGATCCGAACCTACCATCAATACTATTACAATGCGGCGTTTCCTAACAAGATTTTGCGTCAGGGTACTAGCAAAGTTTCCATACTGTATGTATACTGTGCCAGCGGTCTCTAATTTTTAGTGAGTTCTAGTTTTCTTGCGCACATGGTAAACATACGAGGTTTCCTCTCTGAAAGCATTGAGTCTAATCGACAAAATTGGCAACTCCGCTTCTACCTATGACTCTATCCATCTGTGCAATTGGCTGATCTCCCTCCATTTCTCTGCACCGCATATTCCAAGTCAAAAGTAATGTTGCACAGAGTATATTTTTTCGCTCGTAAAACATGGCCTTACAGTACCAACTACACTTTGCAGCGTGATAATCTACAGCTATAGTGAGGTCCAGGTTATAATGGCAGTGGTTGATTAGCAATGGTATTGCTATCCTTGTCTATCATTCAACAAAGCAGATAGCGATATCTCTTTCTAGCTTTGCTCTGTTGGCAAATTGGTTTTTAACAATGTAGAATTAACGATTAATTAACAAAATATTTGATCTTAGTTATGAAAATTCATTATGAAATTATTGCAAAATATAACGCATTGCTTAATAAAATATAATTGATTATTTTAAACAAGGATGAACCGTTAATATTACATCAATAAACCTGTATCAGCTACCGTCTATAGAAGGCATTGACAAGACAGAGGATCGGCAACGTTGTTCTCCTATCTTTCTCCACTGCCATTATAACGTGGACCTCACTATAGTAGAGCCGCAGTCTTACCTTTTTTGAAGTTCTGCGAAGACCTCCTCCACCTCCTCCTCCTCCTCCACAATGCCTGAAAAGCCCCCACAAAACGACACTCCCCACCCCAAGAAAAAAACCCCATGCGCATTTATTTCTCACAAAAAACATACAAAAGTTGTACAGTATGAAACAACAACAAATCAAGAAACTTCAAAATTAATTCAACGTCCTTTGTGCGTGAGTGAAACCAGATTTGAGTCCTTACAATCTAACACTTCACTTTTCTACTATAATATAAATTGCACTATAGCGAGGATCACATCATAATGGCAGTGTTTGATTAGCTATCCTTGTCTATCATTCAACAAAGTGAAGCGAAGCTATTCATTGAATAGCACCATCACTCTCTCTCTCTCTAGCTTTGCTCTGTTGGCAAATTGGTTTTTAACAATGTAGAATTAACGATTAATTAACAAAATATTTGATCTTAGTTATGAAAATTCATTATGAAATTATTGCAAAATATAACGCATTGCTTAATAAAATATAATTGATTATTTTAAACAAGGATGAACCGTTAATATTACATCAATAAACCTGTATCAGCTACCGTCTATAGAAGGCATTGACAAGACAGAGGATCGGCAACGTTGTTCTCCTATCTTTCTCCACTGCCATTATAACGTGGACCTCACTATAGTAGAGCCGCAGTCTTACCTTTTTTGAAGTTCTGCGAAGACCTCCTCCACCTCCTCCTCCTCCTCCACAATGCCTGAAAAGCCCCCACAAAACGACACTCCCCACCCCAAGAAAAAAACCCCATGCGCATTTATTTCTCACAAAAAACATACAAAAGTTGTACAGTATGAAACAACAACAAATCAAGAAACTTCAAAATTAATTCAACGTCCTTTGTGCGTGAGTGAAACCAGATTTGAGTCCTTACAATCTAACACTTCACTTTTCTACTATAATATAAATTGCACTATAGCGAGGATCACATCATAATGGCAGTGTTTGATTAGCTATCCTTGTCTATCATTCAACAAAGTGAAGCGAAGCTATTCATTGAATAGCACCATCACTCTCTCTCTCTCTCTCGCTTTGTTCTGTTGCCAGATAGGCTTTTATCAATGTAGAATCGATAATTAATAAACAAAATATTTCATCTTAATTATGAAAATTAATTCTGAAATTGAATGGCTCCAGGAAAAACGTTACAAGCGCCATTTCTCAATTTTTACACGAACGTTTCAATGTTGATTTTTGGATATTTTAAAAGTATTTTTTACAGAGTTGTAATGAAATTTTTCACGTAATAAAATCTTGAAGAATTTTAAATAAGTCTATAACCATCCTCGGTTAATTAAGAGTCTACTAGGATATTTTAAAAGTATTTTTACAGAGTTTCTATTATAGGTCCTGTGACCTATTATAAAATTGATCAATAGATGTCACTACATGATAGGCAAGAGCATATGGAACGTTTTTCCATAAGAAAAATCGAGTACCTACTCAAATTTTGGCGCTTGTAACGTTTTTCCTTGGAGCCATTCTATTATTGAAAAATATAATTGTTTATTTTAAACGAGAATGAGCAATTAATATTACATTGATGAACCTGCATCAACTACTGTCAAAAAGGCAAGACAGTGAGGATCGGCAACGTTGTTCTCCTATCTTTCTCCACTACCATTATAACGTGGACCTCATTATTAATATTAAAGTATCATTATTCTGCACTCATATCGATTTCACAAAAGTTTGTATTCTTTGTAATATTATTTCTTCTTGAGCTTTCTTCCATTCTTCTTCTTCTTCTTGATATCCTCCATAACTCTTCTGTGGAGATGGCCATCATTCTCCTATGATGTGTCTGTCCCTCTCTCCTGTGTCCTGTCAAAATAGAAGGCAAAATTATTACAAAATCAACTATACACAAAAACACAGAACTGTAGATCTTGGCGAGATTCTCTATTAAACAATTAATATTTCTGTTTGTAAATGAACAAAACATAAAATGAACAAACAATGCACAAAATATATGTAGCAATAGCCAGCCGGAAAACCAAGTCGCTTCTGAGAAGATACAAATGAGCATTTGTTGCTAATGGAAAGAAACATCAACTCCTTGTGTATCTTTTCGTATGCAACACGCTGCTGCAGAATGAGAAGATACAAAAGAGCATCTGTTGCTTACGGAGAGATAAATTTTCAAAAATGTTCCATGTTTTTGAACGATTAGTATTGTAGTTTAGTGGCCCTCCACCCATAGGCAAAGCTACAGGACGCGGACTGTACAAAATTACTTTTGACTTGAGAGGGACATGCGCAGCCGAGAAGGCATACAGCGGTAAGGTTACAATGGATATTACCGTCCTGAACCAGCCAGCGGCACAGAATGGAAACTTGTAATCAAACGCCTATCTAACCAATGCTTCTTACATGACACAAATACTAGACACGTCACGTGACCTTGGGAAGTTCCAATCCTGGTCTTCTGATTGGCTCGTGGCAGTGAACGAGATCAATTGATCCGGATCATTAAAGTGATCCGAACCTACCATCAATACTATTACAATGCGGCGCTTCCTAACAAGATTTTGCGTCAGGGTACTAGCAAAGTTTCCATACTGTATGTATACTGTGCCAGCGGTCTCTAATTTTTAGTGAGTTCTAGTTTTCTTGCGCACATGGTAAACATACGAGGTTTCCTCTCTGAAAGCATTGAGTCTAATCGACAAAATTGGCAACTCCGCTTCTACCTATGACTCTATCCATCTGTGCAATTGGCTGATCTCCCTCCATTTCTCTGCACCGCATATTCCTCAAAGTCAAAAGTAACGTTGCACAGAGTATATTTTTTCGCTCGTAAAACATGGCCTTACAGTACCAACTACACTTTGCAGCGTGATAATCTACAGCTATAGTGAGGTCCAGGTTATAATGGCAGTGGTTGATTAGCAATGGTATTGCTATCCTTGTCTATCATTCAACAAAGCAGATAGCGATATCTCTTTCTAGCTTTGCTCTGTTGGCAAATTGGTTTTTAACAATGTAGAATTAACGATTAATTAACAAAATATTTGATCTTAGTTATGAAAATTCATTATGAAATTATTGCAAAATATAACGCATTGCTTAATAAAATATAATTGATTATTTTAAACAAGGATGAACCGTTAATATTACATCAATAAACCTGTATCAGCTACCGTCTATAGAAGGCATTGACAAGACAGAGGATCGGCAACGTTGTTCTCCTATCTTTCTCCACTGCCATTATAACGTGGACCTCACTATAGTAGAGCCGCAGTCTTACCTTTTTTGAAGTTCTGCGAAGACCTCCTCCACCTCCTCCTCCTCCACAATGCCTGAAAAGCCCCCACAAAACGACACTCCCCACCCCAAGAAAAAAACCCCATGCGCATTTATTTCTCACAAAAAACATACAAAAGTTGTACAGTATGAAACAACAACAAATCAAGAAACTTCAAAATTAATTCAACGTCCTTTGTGCGTGAGTGAAACCAGATTTGAGTCCTTACAATCTAACACTTCACTTTTCTACTATAATATAAATTGCACTATAGCGAGGATCACATCATAATGGCAGTGTTTGATTAGCTATCCTTGTCTATCATTCAACAAAGTGAATAGCACCATCACTCTCTCTCTCTCTCTCTCTCGCTTTGTTCTGTTGCCAGATAGGCTTTTATCAATGTAGAATCGATAATTAATAAACAAAATATTTCATCTTAATTATGAAAATTAATTCTGAAATTGAATGGCTCCAGGAAAAACGTTACAAGCGCCATTTCTCAATTTTTACACGAACGTTTCAATGTTGATTTTTGGATATTTTAAAAGTATTTTTTACAGAGTTGTAATGAAATTTTTCACGTAATAAAATCTTGAAGAATTTTAAATAAGTCTATAACCATCCTCGGTTAATTAAGAGTCTACTAGGATATTTTAAAAGTATTTTTACAGAGTTTCTATTATAGGTCCTGTGACCTATTATAAAATTGATCAATAGATGTCACTACATGATAGGCAAGAGCATATGGAACGTTTTTCCATAAGAAAAATCGAGTACCTACTCAAATTTTGGCGCTTGTAACGTTTTTCCTTGGAGCCATTCTATTATTGAAAAATATAATTGTTTATTTTAAACGAGAATGAGCAATTAATATTACATTGATGAACCTGCATCAGCTACTGTCAAAAAGGCAAGACAGTGAGGATCGGCAACGTTGTTCTCCTATCTTTCTCCACTACCATTATAACGTGGACCTCATTATTAATATTAAAGTATCATTATTCTGCACTCATATCGATTTCACAAAAGTTTGTATTCTTTGTAATTTTATTTCACATTTTTTATCTTTCTTTTCTATTCTGTATTATGTTTGTTTGTGAAATAATGAATTGATTGATAATCATTTTCCAGTTTCTCAATGATAGGGGAGTGATAATTATTTGTATAGCTTTTATAGGTCTTCTAAGGAACGATTATCTACAGCTGGTACCAATCGACTAGGGTATACTAACTTCAACTCCAAACCACAGTTTTAATACCAGTACACAATTGATCACAGGGTGACGTGTTTATTATACAGCTGTAGCTGGTAACTTTAAATGCTAAATTATAAGTGGCCACTCGGCCTAGAATTTCAAAAACATAGGTCTGTTAAATGAATTAATTAAGTTTGTAGTGTTAATGTTTTTGACAACGTTCTAAGTCTATTGAATTAATTATTATTAGTCCCCCTATTAAAATTTCTGGTCAGAAACCATATCCCCAATACTCACACAACATATTCCCAAAGTTTCATGCCGTTGTGTCAAGTAGTTTTCGAGTCTATAGGGAACAAACAAACATTCATTTTCATATATAGAGACTAGCAGAGGTAACCCGTGCTCTGCAATGGTCTAATCGCATTGTTCAAGCTGGTGACAAATCATCCACAGACTGCAGATTTTGGTGTGAACATTACTACCTCATTATATAGCTCGCGTCCGCGGCGGTAGCGAAGTCAAAAAACTCACCTTCCATGTTATTAAGTTGTGCAGGTCACACCGAGCTCGCTACCGCGGAGGTAGTACCTCGGCGGTAGTTTCACTTCGCGAGCCAGGCAAAGCTTTGAAATGTCTCCTAGTGGGAGTACCGCTAGCGGTAGTGAGCTCAGTCTGACCTGGCCAATCTAATAACATGGAAAGCAAACTCCAGAACTTCGCAATCGGTAGCGCATGCGCAGAATACCGAGACTCACTCTGGTTGCCGGCCTTCCCCCACTTCTAGAGAACCAGCCTCATCAAAACAAGAACAAAACCAAACTACCGCTGGCGGACGTTTTTTAGTGTGAACTGCTTCCAGAAAAAGTACCTCCGCGGGAGCGAGCTCGCTACCGCTAGCAGACGTTGGTGTGACCTGCCCTCAAGTGTCTCGCAAAAATAGGACAGGTTCTTTTTGCAGCATGTCATAAAAATAATAGAAAATGTCTATAGAAAGGTATTTCTACAGACGGTTGCTAATGGAAAGAAACATCAACTCCTTGTGTATCTTTTCGTATGCAACACGTTGCATCTGAGAAGATACAAATGAGCATTTGTTGCTAATGGAAAGAAACATCAACTCCTTGTGTATCTTTTCGTATGCAACACGTTGCATCTGAGAAGATACAAATGAGCATTTGTTGCTAATGGAAAGAAACATCAACTCCTTGTGTATCTTTTCGTATGCAACACGTTGCATCTGAGAAGATACAAATGAGCATTTGTTGCTAATGGAAAGAAACATCAACTCCTTGTGTATCTTTTCGTATGCAACACGTTGCATCTGAGAAGATACAAATGAGCATTTGTTGCTAATGGAAAGAAACATCAACTCCTTGTGTATCTTTTCGTATGCAACACGTTGCATCTGAGAAGATACAAATGAGCATTTGTTGCTAATGGAAAGAAACATCAACTCCTTGTGTATCTTTTCGTATGCAACACGTTGCATCTGAGAAGATACAAATGAGCATTTGTTGCTAATGGAAAGAAACATCAACTCCTTGTGTATCTTTTCGTATGCAACACGTTGCATCTGAGAAGATACAAATGAGCATTTGTTGCTAATGGAAAGAAACATCAACTCCTTGTGTATCTTTTCGTATGCAACACGTTGCATCTGAGAAGATACAAATGAGCATTTGTTGCTAATGGAAAGAAACATCAACTCCTTGTGTATCTTTTCGTATGCAACACGTTGCATCTGAGAAGATACAAATGAGCATTTGTTGCTAATGGAAAGAAACATCAACTCCTTGTGTATCTTTTCGTATGCAACACGTTGCATCTGAGAAGATACAAATGAGCATTTGTTGCTAATGGAAAGAAACATCAACTCCTTGTGAATCTTTTCGGATGAAACACGTTGCTTCTGAGAAGATACAAATGAGCATTTGTTGCTAATGGAAAGAAACATCAACTCCTTGTGTATCTTTTCGTATGCAACACGTTGCATCTGAGAAGATACAAATGAGCATTTGTTGCTAATGGAAAGAAACATCAACTCCTTGTGTATCTTTTCGTATGCAACACGTTGCATCTGAGAAGATACAAAGGAACATCTGTTGCTCATGGATACACCAAAGTTCCTTTTCAGATGCAACGAGTCGCTTCTGAGAAGATACAAATGAGCATTTGTTGCTAATGGAAAGAAACATCAACTCCTTGTGTATCTTTTCGTATGCAACACGCTGCTGCAGAATGAGAAGATACAAAAGAGCATCTGTTGCTTACGGAGAGATAAATTTTCAAAAATGTTCCATGTTTTTGAACGATTAGTATTGTAGTTTAGTGGCCCTCCACCCATAGGCAAAGCTACAGGACGCGGACTGTACAAAATTACTTTTGACTTGAGAGGGACATGCGCAGCCGAGAAGGCATACAGCGGTAAGGTTACAATGGATATTACCGTCCTGAACCAGCCAGCGGCACAGAATGGAAACTTGTAATCAAACGCCTAACTTATCTAACCAATGCTTCTTACATGACACAAATACTAGACACGTCACGTGACCTTGGGAAGTTCCAATCCTGGTCTTGTGATTGGCTCGTGGCAGTGAACGAGATCAATTGATCCGGATCATTAAAGTGATCCGAACCTACCATCAATACTATTACAATGCGGCGCTTCCTGACAAGATTTTGCGTCAGGGTACTAGCAAAGTTTCCATACTGTATGTATACTGTGCCAGCGGTCTCTAATTTTTAGTGAGTTCTAGTTTTCTTGCGCACATGGTAAACATACAAGATTTCCTCTCTGAAAGCATTGAGTCTAATCGACAAAATTTGGCAACTCCGCTTCTGCCTATGACTCTATCCATCTGTGCAATTGGCTGATCTCCCTCCATTTCTCTGCACCGCATATTCCTCAAAGTCAAAAGTAACGTTGCACGGAGTATATTTTTTCGCTCGTAAAACATGGCCTTACAGTACCAACTACACTTTGCAGCGTGATAATCTACAGCTATAGTGAGGTCCAGGTTATAATGGCAGTGGTTGATTAGCAATGGTATTGCTATCCTTGTCTATCATTCAACAAAGCGGATAGCGATATCTCTTTCTAGCTTTGCTCTGTTGGCAAATCGGTTTTTAACAATGTAGAATTAACGATTAATAAACAAAATATTTCATCTTAATTATGAAAATTAATTCTGAAATTGAATGGCTCCAGGAAAAACGTTACAAGCGCCATTTCTCAATTTTTACACGAACGTTTCAATGTTGATTTTTGGATATTTTAAAAGTATTTTTACAGAGTTGTAATGAAATTTTTCACGTAATAAAATCTTGAAGAATTTTAAATAAGTCTATAACCATCCTCGGTTAATTAAGAGTCTACTAGGATATTTTAAAAGTATTTTTACAGAGTTGTAATGAAATTTTTCACGTAATAAAATCTTGAAGAATTTTAAATAAGTCTATAACCATCCTCGGTTAATTAAGAGTCTACTAGGATATTTTAAAAGTATTTTTACAGAGTTGTAATGAAATTTTTCACGTAATAAAATCTTGAAGAATTTTAAATAAGTCTATAACCATCCTCGGTTAATTAAGAGTCTACTAGGATATTTTAAAAGTATTTTTACAGAGTTGTAATGAAATTTTTCACGTAATAAAATCTTGAAGAATTTTAAATAAGTCTATAACCATCCTCGGTTAATTAAGAGTCTACTAGGATATTTTAAAAGTATTTTTACAGAGTTGTAATGAAATTTTTCACGTAATAAAATCTTGAAGAATTTTAAATAAGTCTATAACCATCCTCGGTTAATTAAGAGTCTACTAGGATATTTTAAAAGTATTTTTACAGAGTTTCTATTATAGGTCCTGTGACCTATTATAAAATTGATCAATAGATGTCACTACATGATAGGCAAGAGCATATGGAACGTTTTTCCATAAGAAAAATCGAGTACCTACTCAAATTTTGGCGCTTGTAACGTTTTTCCTTGGAGCCATTCTATTATTGAAAAATATAATTGTTTATTTTAAACGAGAATGAGCAATTAATATTACATTGATGAACCTGCATCAGCTACTGTCAAAAAGGCAAGACAGTGAGGATCGGCAACGTTGTTCTCCTATCTTTCTCCACTACCATTATAACGTGGACCTCATTATTAATATTAAAGTATCATTATTCTGCACTCATATCGATTTCACAAAAGTTTGTATTCTTTGTAATATTATTTCTTCTTGAGCTTTCTTCCATTCTTCTTCTTCTTCTTGATATCCTCCATATCTCTTCTGTGGAGATGGCCATCATTCTCCTATGATGTGTCTGTCCCTCTCTCCTGTGTCCTGTCAAAATAGAAGGCAAAATTATTACAAAATCAACTATACACAAAAACACAGAACTGTAGATCTTGGCGAGATTCTCTATTAAACAATTAATATTTCTGTTTGTAAATGAACAAAACATAAAATGAACAAACAATGCACAAAATATATGTAGCAATAGCCAGCCGGAAAACCAAGTGTCCTTCAATTACCCAAGCTTAAGGTTCAACTCACACTTTAGCGACTCAGGTTGAGAAGAGACTCTAGTCGAGAGCAGTGTTTCCAAATGGTGACACTCAGACCAGTCCATTCTAGTCTCTGCGACGTCACCATTTGAAAACACATGCTGCGACTCTAGTCGAGAGCATGTGTTTCCAAATGGTGACACTCAGACCAGTCGATTCTAGTTTCTGCGATGTCACCAACTCTCATAGAGAGCATGTGTTTCCAAATGGTGACACTCAGACCAGTCGATTCTAGTTTCTGCGATGTCACCAACTCTCATAGAG
>NW_024093317.1:0-11759 GCF_014356525.2 Nilaparvata lugens | reverse complement strand
GGGGGAAAGCTTGAAATTGTAGCGGCATAATAGCAGCTGAGTTTTTTATTTACATTGAACCACCGCTACAGCAGTCCCAATCACCAGCGTGCAGAGAGTCCTTCGTGCAATTGAAGTATCAAGTTACCACAGTAGGCCTACTTGAACGCTGAAAAATGGATCTCAAAGTCTTTTGAAACGCATGACAGCAAAAGTGTAGCAAAAGTGACAGCAAAAGAATTTACAAAAATGTAGAAGCTATTGTGGTATGAATGGAAAATGTTTTATATAATTTTAGTTTTTACAAAAAAAAAAAATTGTAGAAGAACTTTTCTATAGGAAAACAAATTATTCTATAATTATTATTCATTCTATTTTAGTAGCTTACAGGAAGTTTGCTATCAAGAGTATATACAAAATTTTCATTTAAAAATAACAAATCTTCATAAACTGTTGACAAAATGTTATTTTTGAAGATGTCATAACTGTGAAATTTTCTGATGGTAGTAACCTATCCTCCAAACCCTTATTCTCTGTGGGATAAGAGCTGAGAAAAATTAAAAATTATGATGTAGCTAGAAAACTTGCCCTTTATGAGTTGACAAACTAACAAGATAGTGATGAATGAGAATATTACTTAGATAACTGATAATCATAAAATTTACAACTGGCCTTGGACAGCAGTCACCTTAATTGAAGAAGTTTCATGAATATCTCACCTGTTGAATCTCCATGGAACGAATGATGCTGGAATTCCACACCATCATCCTGCTGCCCATCAGTTGAATTGGTATCATTAAATAAATGCTCATATCCGTCTATATTGTAGCGTGTGCGCACCCCTAGCTGCGCATCAGTCGATTTCTCACTTGAACTTGTAGTTTCAACCGCTCCCTGACTTAGCACTGGTTTTGAAGTTTCAGTATCCGCCAATCTCTGATTTTTCACTGTAGTTGAAGTCTCAACCGATCTCTGACTTTGTACTGTAGTTGAAGTCTCACCCGATCTTTGACTCTGTACTGGAGTTGAAGTTTTACTATCATCCCATCTCTGACTTTTCACAGATGTTTTGATGTCAACCCATCTCTGGGTTTTTGCTGATGTTTCAGCAGTAAGAGTGGTCGTATCAGCTGCTATTCCACCGGGAAAATCAGCTGTTACGCTCTTGGCTTCGGTACTGGGAATGGCAGTGTGGTTTTGATTGGACGCTTCTTCCACTCCTCTGTCCTTCGAGACATAGTCTGGAGCACTGATGTGGTGGTAGAGGGGTTTTCCTGAAAATGCAACATTTTTTTTCTATAGAACTACTAGTACATACCTTTCGTTATTTGGACACTTGATAATGACATGAAGCAAATGGCCGAACCTGGACGTATCTCCAAAAAATAATAATAAATAGTAGTACTACTATTAAAAAAGTCTATCTAGTAGCCATGTGAAGATAAATAAAAAACAAAACTTATTCAACTCTGTTTAAAGAAGTGTTGAAGAATAGTTCATGATGAATCAATAGACATACCGGTACTTGAAAACAATACTTTGTCTTGTGTTCTACTTAGATAGGCCTACGTTTTTATTTATACTCTATTATTTAGATAAATTTGTTTAATCTAGTAATTTATTACTTAGCGTTGTATTGGAGGGTTGAGTGTAAGAGCGAGGCCGGCTGCGCTCTAACTCCGCCCTCCTAGGTAAAAAATAAAGGCAGCGATTCTATTATATTCTATTTATGATTTGTAAAAATAAAACATCATTGAAATGACTGGAAGAAAAATGTAAACCTTGAGTTAACACTTTCCCGAATTTAGATGAAATGACGTCTCCTCCACAAAAATCATAAGTTTAAATGCATTGTACTGATCAAAAATTATAACAGAAGATTTTTAACATAATTCCATTAGAGAGATTATATTGCCCAGTCAGTTTTAGAATAGTCCAATGGTCGCTAAACTTATGTGCCCTGTGAGCTAGAATAGAATTTATAAATCTTCTAGTGAGCTACCAAGGAATATTAGACCGAAGAATGTACGGTACGCAAAATGAAATTCGCACACCTTTATTGCCTATAAAGATACATTTCAAGTGTTGAAATCTACTTATCTCATTGCAAAATGTATAATAAAAGTTGAAATGTACATTTCAATGAGAGCAGTGGAACTCTTTTTGGTCATCAAGTATATTTTCTTGATGTTTGGAGTGTACTTTGTAGCCGCCATTCTGATGCAGTTTTCCAAATTTTCATCAGTCAGTCTGTTAATATATAGATTTTTTATGAATTTCATACTTGATAAAGATGCTTCACACAAGTAAGTAGAGCTGAACATGGCTTTCAACCTTAATGCAACTTGAATAATATTTGGATATTTTTCTTTGGGGCCAAATATTTCCCAGTTGGAGAAAGTGATCTGAGAGACAGATCATTTTGAAAATCCACAAATTCCATTTCAACTAAACCCTGATCTCCACCAAAATGTTTCACAACAAAAGCTGCAAAATCTTCTGCATAAATCTCTAGAAAAGAGAGTTGATGAATTTTACCATATTTGATATGCTTTTAAAATCTTGAAATCGTTGATCAAACTGATGTCTCAAGTCTGAAAGAATTGTAACGTATTCTTTATTATTGCTGCGGTGCTGTGGAGGATTTTTCTCGTCATTGATTTTCTTCAGACTGGGAAAGTGTTATATATTCAAACTGGACGACATTCTTTTGCACTAGCATTTCTGTGAGTTACCAAAAACTACCCCACTAGCTACCGTTAGCTCGCGATCGACTGTTTTGGCGACCACTGCCCGATAGTCTAATAATAATATTCCTCTATTCTGAAGAGTAACTTTTGCTTTCAAATTTACAAGCAACAAAGGTTCATCCCAACAGCGGAACAGTCCAAACAAAATTTTCAAAAAAATCAATAATTCATTCAAATTCAATAGTATTGACAATTTTCATTAGGTACCTACCGTACCAACTACCTAATCCTTCAGAATTATTCCAAAATATAACTGTAGAAACTATAAATACCTGTTTATTCAGCCATATTTATGTAGGAGTCATTAGATTAGGCGAATAGCGTCATCACATTTCAAAGATTATAATAGGTACACTTCTGCTTTCACTGATTACATAGAAGTATTATGATTCATGATCGATTCTAATCAATCATTACATTTTAGTCAATGTGCGATTCCTATGTAACTTGTCAGCATGGGATTCTAGTAAACTTTAAAGGATGATAGAACTAAGTTCATCTTGACTGATGTTAAGTTTATGGAAAGATAATAATAAACCTTTGCATAGGCCAATATTTTGCACAAAACTACTAATCAGTTTCGTCTATTCAAGTATAAATCTACATAAGTTGTAATAAAATGAATGATTAAATAAAGCAAAAAAATAGATTTGTTTGTCAAACTACTCACCGGTATTACGTGCATCTGAGATTGAAACCGTTGACACCAAACAGACTAGAAGCATATGAACTATGACCTCCATTTTTCTTTTCTGAAACAATGGGAAAACTCTATGAAAACTTCATATAATCAATGATGATTATTACTGCATATTGGAGATTGTTTTACGATTTTCGTATCAAATGTAACATTTTATACATTTTGAATGTATCAAGTGAGAATATAGAGATAATAATAATTTTAAGAAATATATACTTGAATCAAAACATTAAGTGGCGTTCATGAGTTAATGAAATTGAAATTTCATGGAAATATTGTTCTCCGGCTAACATGTATAATCTTTACACTGTACAATTTCTTGGATAAATTTCCAAATATTGGAGAAGAAGAGTTTACTGCGTTATATATCTCGTATCAATTCAACTTGAAATGACCTTCTTTTCATTTATGTGAAAAATATTATAATTGTTAACATTCAATTAACGTAGTATGTTACCTTGTGAAAAATATAACGATTTACTCAATATGATAAATAGACTATTCTTCAATTATTGTGTCAATTTGGTCCAATATAAATAATTGGTAAACTTGGTAGTAGTCAATAGTTGATCATTTTTCTATATTTTGATGAAGTTTTCTATAAACATCTCAATGTTCAGAAATATTTGATCCTTCTGTCCCACCAACCATTTATAGCGTCAAAAAATTTACTTATTCAATCTTCAACCAGCATTCATCCAATACATCAACGAATTTATTCCATTGCTAAATGATAACGATATGGCTCCTGCTGTAGGCCTACCCAGAAGTTCCTAACATGCTCTCAGAATACGTCGTCTTTAAAGAATAGGTGCTAAAAACAATATTATAATATAAACCACTCACATAATTTAAGATGGGATGATAATCCAATAATTTTTACTCCTGTTGACAGGAATTATATTCAGAAGTGCAAAGTTATATCCAGAAGTATGGAGCAATCACCAATTTATGGTTAAAAACTATCTACACTGCTAGAAAAAACTGCCCCGACGTTTTTCAGCACATCTCGAAGTTTTCCAGAAAATCCATCACAGTCGCCGAATATAATATTTAAATCTTTTCATTCACCATAATCTTTTTCACCATAAAGCTATATTTAAGCTATTCAAATGTAAAATCCTTCAACAAAAAGAGTTGCCAGTTTTGTCACCACGAATAACTCTCACACAATGAACGTTACCGGTACTTAAAATTTGTTATTTCTACTCGAAATATTTTTCAGAGAGTACCAGTACTTAGAATTGGATATTTATCACAACTCCCTACACACGAATTCTGTCACAATTGAAAACACTCAACACAATTCTGGATATTTTAACACTTTCAATAGACAAAATATTTTATTTTTAGGAGAGTCGCGGAATCTCACTTGGGCAAACTGAAACGATTTTCTCAATATGTTGAGTACCGTACACCGGTTTCACAATGCTCTAAAACTACAAACCCTTGACGCAGGACGCATGCTCAAGTGTTCAAAGTCCTGCCTCAGATAGATGCAGATCGCAACTGAGGTGTCTCAGAGTATTAGCAACACTTTTATAGAGTAGGCTCTAAACCGGGGGTAAGTAGATGTGGATCTTGAGCGCATCATTTCAGGGAATTCCGCATACAAACGGGTGACGACTGAGTCAGATCAAAAGAAGAAGAAAACGAGGAAGAAAAATAATTGAAACTGTTGAGGAGCGATCCACTCCTCGTTTTTCCTTGTTTACGTTTTGGCGGAAGAAGAAGAAAAATAAGTAGAAGGAGAAGAAGAAGAAAAAGAAGAAGATAGAAGAAGAAGAGGGCGCAAGTCCACTTTCTTGTCGGTCAACGACTGGCTTTATAACCAAGCCTGGGCTTTCCTCATATCATTCAAACCGGCTGCTAAGTATAGAACAGAATAATACGAGTATATTAACATACCATTCATATAAATATATCACAGTGTCGTGTAATATATTCTTAGAACCAAACCATTATGAAGTGTATCACTATACAATAATATTCAGCATAGAATACAGCCAACCAAACTACTGTTATGCAGTAAGAAAATATCTATATTTTGAACTACACCTTACTAATATTATTAATCTACCTTGCTAATTCAATAATCTGGTTGGTGGCCAATCAAAGTTATTTTGATAATCTCATAACGTATAATTATGAATTAATGAATAGTTCTCCTTTTGGGGCACCAACAAGAAAAACAATTTCACAACCGCCAGATGTGGGACAATACATTTTGCAAATTTCAAGTTTTGGTGTGCAATTTTTAGATTTCGTATACAACTGTTGCTTCTATTGCGATCAAATTTTCCCAATAATAATATATTTTTACACAGTCACGTGTATTTTGTGTGGGCCTACTATTAATCAGGACATTGTGAATACTTCGTATTGATCAACAAGAATAAAAACTAGTCCTTTTCGATAATTTCTTTCTACAAATTATACAGATTTTGTACTACTAACTTGAATGTTTTTTATCATAATAAAGGTATTTTTAAATTTCCAACTATGTATTTTTGAATCATGTAGCAAGCCTATTCAATATATTCTAGGGGAAAATCAAGAATCTATTCAAAGACGCAAAATTTGTTAACTGAATCACTCAATCAGTAAAATTATTGATCATCCCATAGTCTGATATGCATAGAACAATATGCATACAACATTAGAACAATCTTAACAATGGGCATTTTTTGCCCATGCAGACCATTTTCTAAAGATTTATTTGGCTTATTGTATTTATGAGGTTGTTTTATTCTTTGTTGTTGTTTTATATTGAAAATGAGTACCTAAGATTTTTGCTTTGTAAATTGCATTTTTTGAAATAAATATATTTTATCTGTCTGTCAAAAAATCTAGCATTTTGCATTTTTTAACTAGCGGTGTCTAAAATGAAATGAAAAATGGTACTGGGAATCTTTTGTATTTAAGCATTCCGTTGATATTAATTGATTTTGATAGTTTATTAGATAGTACATTAAATGGAATATTCTTCAAATAAATGACGATTGAAAATATATCTTCAAAAATATGACAAACTAGAACGGAACTGAAAAAACTTGCATCAAAATAATTTATGAGAATAGCTCAGAGTTTTTGTTCCGATTTAATACAATGTTGACTTCTCATTTGCTCAAAAAGTGTAATATAATTCAACAAAATTGAGCTAAAGTATGATAGTTTGGTACTATTAACCTCCAGAATAATTACAGTACTATTACAGTACTATGCAGTGTATTATCATCATGCAGCAGACTGCAGTTTGCTTGAAAGGATTCTAGATGATGGAATTAAGATAAGAGTATCAAGGTTGAAATGCTTTTTCATCCAGCTTATTAAGCACTTAAAATCTGTAAAGTTAATTGACATGCTTATTTTCTTTTCATCAGCTTCAAAGTCAATTAATTTTTTCTATTCCAGATCAAATATTAACCCTACAAAAATGTGTAATTATTTAAATTGTAGATAGAGATCTGAAAAACCTTGAACCAATTTTCGAATTTTAATTATTGATTTCTTGTACTTAATTCTAAACACAATCGAATCAGTCGAACTTGAGAATGAATTGAAGATAAAATTACAAGAAAATCATAAATAAAATTTCATTTTCAGTTTTTAAAATATGTGTTTAAAATGAAGCACAACAAAAGTTTGAATAAAAGAAATCATAACTGAGAATGAAATACTATCAACTCATAACTGACAAACTGATATCTCATCCCATAAAATCTTCATATCTATGAGAAAGCATCTTCAAAACATAATATTCGAAATGAAATACTCTGTTGTACATCCGATCATAGATAAAATATAGCATAAGATGTCCCATTATTTATGTTCCAAATTTCACTGTTAACTATAAAGCCAAAAACTGTTGTATTATGCTATCTTTTCTCTGTGATTACATATATCTCGAATGAGTTGATTCCATATATCTCAAATGAGTTGAGAGAAACTCAAATTAGAAGACTGTGATGTCTATCCATTTTTTGTAAAAACTACAGTTTCAAGGATCAACTTCAAAATGGAATTGAGAATCACTTCCATAATTTCACACAAATAAAATTCGTTTTCTTATTCTAAAAGGAATCAACAAAATGAAAATTATATTGTTTTAAAACAGTACGAAAATGAATAATAATAATTAGATTTCCATCAGAATTGGATAAACAATATTCATAATTAGAATCACGAGAATCGGAAAATTCTAATGTTTTATAAGAATTTAAAAAAAAAAAATTCCAATGCTATTTGAACAATAATTCTGTTGAATTGACTATAAAACCCAGCATAAGAAACTATACAGTAAAAAGGGGAATTAATTAACTATCAACTAACAGGGAATAACGAATAACTATCAATAATATTACACATCTAACAATATAAGATAAAATTACAAACTTACAAAAAATAAAGGAAAATATGATCAATTGCGAATAGTTTATGTATCAGTATGAAAACAAATCACAAATATTGAAAAATAATATAGAATGTATTCAACGAAATTAGTTGGGGAATCACTAGAAAACAAAATAATAACATATTAATAAGAAACGAATTTAGACCTATACGTTCATTTGGGAAGTTTGTTCGATTCACGTAGGAATCACCCAAAAAAGGAAATAGCTAACATTTATAAGCTACTATGAAAGACCGACAAAACAGTGAGGGGAAAATAATAACAAACAAGAACTGAAAATAAAAAGAGATATTTAATCTTTTGGAACTTTCCTGCTTTCAAGTCATTCAACTGCCATTAGAAAAGCACTGTGAATCCCCAAGGAACTACGAGCTGTTGTGATGACGTATTACTGCTCTAATACCACAAATCTCCCGCTAAAGATGAGACAATGACGTCATCATTCACAGGTGCAAAAGAACAAGAAACTTGAAACCGGTTCCTTCAAATTTAGCTAAATTCACACTCACTGTCAGCATTCCGTATTAATAACACCAACGTTTCCCATTCAACAGATGCTGACAATTCGAAGTGAATCTTGCTCTAAACACCGGAACAATATTCTCTCACGTGTATTGCTCGAGGATTGATCACGTGACCTAGACTTCTGCGAATTGAAAAGAACCAGGAAAGTTGCAAAAAATTTTATAATAATGGAACATCAAGTCAATCATTAGCATAATAACTAACATCAATTGCAATTTGGCTAGGATTTTCATCGGGGAAAATGTAATAGAAAAGCTCTAATTGTATTTAGGGTGTCATCTGCCTGAATTATCTCATTCGATCGAGTGATGGGATAATTGTTCTTCGTTTATTTTAATGGTGATGGGTAATTTTATTATTCTTGGAATCTGATTCGAAGAGTATAGAAGTGAACATTCAAAAATACAGGTTCAGAACCTAAAATTAAATTGAATGATGAAGGGGAATCTTCTTTGATGCTATAGAATATTTTGCAGACTTCGGGAAATAGTAAGTACTATTCTACTCTCTGTCATATCTCATAATAGCTTATTAGCTTCTAAGTTATTAAAAAATAATGGTAAGAGGTTTTGGTGTAAGAGAAAAACAAACCGTAAAATCAAAAGCGTAACATTCCAAATAGGTGAATGCCATTCTGTCAAACGGATTTAAAATTATAGTAGATTTACCAGAAATTGGATGAAAATGGTTGCCATAATCAATAATTAATTACAATTTCCAAATTATAAAAAACATTCCTTAAAGAATATGGTTCCAGATAAATTATTCTATGTGGATTTACCATAAATAAAATGATTGAAATAATCAATAATTATTACAACTTACAGATTATACAAAAAAGTTCATATGGAATATGGTTCCAGATTGATTTTGGAAATTAAATTTTTATAGAATTAGATTATTCAAATTTGCAATCAGCAAATGCAGTATCTCCCATTTTCAATTCATTCAAGCAACTAATTTCTAAGTTACGATATATACAGGCCTATGTCAGTATTATAAAAGATTTATTTATTTATTTATTCACAATAAAAATAAGACTAATGTAATGAAATTGGTGGATAAAATAATAAGTCCTTGTGTTATTTTTCTTCCAAATTTATAGGTGACAAAGTCCAAGATAAGTTTAGAATATCACGTGTAGGTACAATTTTTATAAATTTTTGTCCAAAATAAACATGAAAACTTTAAATTTTGAATTTAGATGGCTTGAATTGATAAATTGATTAGAAATATTCCTCTCAATTACCATTTGTCACGAATAATATTGAGTTATTTAAGAAAATTTGGAACCATTCAAGAAACACAAACTTGTAAACACTATAATTATTTGTTAAAATACTGTAGGCATATAATAAAACGACCATTAATAAAACTGATAATTTATTTAAATACAATATAATAAAACGACCAACTCTATACAATAGCACAATTATTAGTCATGACGGTGGTTTCTAGAGAAATTAGGATGGTTGATTTCTAGAGAAATTAATTATGATGACTGGTCTTTGATGGAATGTATTCGTCATAATATTTTTACAGAAATGATCCGATAAACCAATAAACAATCATGTGACAGATGACCACTGGAAACGTCTCTCAGTCTACAGACTGCAACCTTAACCTTGACCTAGTTTGAAGGAATTCTAGTCTCTCACGATTCCAATTCGCATCATGGGACGAGTTCCGATCACCTGCAATCCTATCAATGAACTTGACACTGGATGCGCCTCAAGCCTTCAAGGTCACATTGTTGCGGCTGAAACGTTTCGTTTTTCTCTTCCGTCCAATTTAGGTAGGCGTTCATAAATAGAAAATTACCATTATGTCACAGATAATATAGAATCTATAAGTCTATTATCTGTAAAATGCGTTTCTTGCATGTTTTTGTTTGTACAGTAGAACTCGATAAATCGGACGTCAAAAATCCGGACCGTCAATAATCCGGAATCGTCTCTGGCAAGAAATAAAATTTTCGTACCTCCTTACTTTAGAGCGGGCGACGGGAGAATAAGATAAGATATAAATTTATTCAACACAGTTAAACATATATAATACAATAAACAGTTGAACATCGTCATAGAGATTAATTTGAAATAAGTACAGAAAAAAATCATACAACAATGAAATATGAAAATTGGAGAAAACTACACCGATACAATCAATACAATGCGCTTAGCGAGGAGAAAGGGAGTGGTCGTCGAAGGTGGTTATACTCTACCTACCAATAATTGAATACTGTATTTGCAATTTTAACAGCTTTGTTTCTTGAATAGTGCGTGCTGACCTTTTTTTAACGTAATTTGGATAATTTGATATTTGATAATCCGGATGGGGTCCGGTCCTAATTAATCCGGATTATTAACGTTCTACTGTACTCGATAATTTTCAAATTCTAAGCTGTTCTCTACGACGAACTGCATGTACATAGATCGTGTGTTGACAAAGGAATATTTTTTTTATTGATAGCTGATCTATGTTGTAAAGTGTTGAGTCAAATCGAGACTGAGAATTTTGATAGGACAATGAAACTGCTAATGACCGATGGGCACAGAGAATACAGAATTTAATACATTCTATATGCCTACTCTGTGAGTGGGTGGAGATGATTTCTAGTGAATCGCGAGTCATTTCAATGAGATTTCAATCACAAGAACTACTAAAGTTGTCTCCATTCTACAAGAGTTGTTGAAGTGTTTGTTGTTCAAAATATATGTTGTTTAAAATATCCAACGATATTGTCAATAATTTGTAATAGTGGAGACAACACAATGATCAAACTTGAAATTTGTGATTTCAATCACAAGAACTACTAAAGTTGTCTCCATTCTACAAGAGTTGTTGAAAGGTTTGTGTTCAAAATATATGTTGTTTAAAATATCCAACGATATTGTCAATAATTTGTAATAGTGGAGACAACACAATAATGATCAAACTTGAAATTTGTGATTTCAATCACAAGAACTACTAAAGTTGTCTCCATTCTACAAGAGTTGTTGAAGTGTTTGTGTTCAAAATATATGTTTAAAATATCCAACGATATTGTCAATAATTTGTAATAGTGGAGACAACACAATGGTCAGACTTGCACTTTTGAAATTAATGAAACAATTACCAAATTAACAGAAAATACAAGACACAATTTGTTGGATAGGCTACAATATTTTTGTGTGACTGGAATAAGTTGGTAATTAGTATCTGAAACTATTCATATTCATTCCAACTGTAATTTTATGGCTGCAACTTGGAAAACCTATAAAATATTTAGTCCCCTAATCCCTCAATTGGGATGATGGTTTCCAGATCACTTATTTGATTCAACTTGAATGATATCCAGGAGAAAATAATTCTAATTTAAATTATCAGCAAGGTTAGCAGTCCAATGCTGGAA